>NC_051161.1:104315068-104343058 GCF_013339745.2 Dermacentor silvarum | reverse complement strand
AAAAGAGGCACGTACATTGCTGCAATTCCTGAAGTCGACAGACCTCAGTGGCCGGCTGTAGTCGCAATGTGTATCTCCAAATGAAGCAGTACCCTCAATATTATCTCTCCTTTCTTTTATTGCGATAGCAATTATATGGACAGTTCAACCGGATTTCTGCCATCGGCGTCGCCGTCGCCGTGAGGTTCCGTATAAAGTCCAAGGGCGATAAAATCGTCGCCGCGCGCCGTATTCCCCTGCGTGCTATCACGGAGAGCGAACGCACTGCGGAAAGCAACGCGACCGTCGCGCGAAAGGCGGTGGGGGTGTGGGAGGGAGGAAGGCGGGGCGACGCTGTGCTGCGGCACAAAATGTGTATCTTGCATCCGGGCGCAAGGGGAACTGGCCACTCAATCTCCCACGCGAAAGCAAGAAAGCGGGAAGGCAGTGCTAGAGGGAGGGGGGCAGCTTCTACTCTGCCAACAACTGCGTTTGTACTTTTCCGGCTGTGGGGGTCGCCCGCACCGCCTCTTATTTACACACGGCTGTGACCTTTGTATGCGCTGTGCATTCGCCGCTCAGTTTCCGTGAAGCGATAGACCGCACGAACCTTCGCCCGCTGCGGCGGCTGCGCTTGCTGCCAGCGTTTTGACAGTCGTTGTCTGCGGTATTTCAGTGTGATCTATTCATGTGTGCTTGTGCGCGCGCTGACACCACGCTTGTTAATTCAGTTAGTAAGCGAATGTGTCCAAGTTTATGCAGCCGATAAAACTACTATCCCTACTCCGAATAACTCTCTACTAATTTGCTATCGCAATTGATGCTTCGTCTTTCAGGCGAAACTGTGACTTTTTTTTAATAAGCGAAGCTTTATATGTCTTGGCGAAATCGTATACGGCTACGTGAAATCGCCTGTGTACAGCAAACTATCATAATCAGCATTGGCTCGATCGTCGCCGTCTTCTGCAGCTGCCTCGTTGGCGCCCCTCGGGTTGCGTTCGTGCTCATGCTCGGCACGCGCTCGTTCCACTGCTCCGTGTTCGTCGCCGCGCGCGCGTCTTCTTCCACAGCTGGCTGCGTTGCCGCTCATCATTCCAGCGTATAATTTCACTTCTCTTCTGTTGTAGTAATGGGAGGCCGCGTTTAGGCGGGTATTAGCCATTGCTTAAGGGGGTATGTGCTATTCATTGTCTTACCGTAACGGACATATTTAATTTTGAAGCAATTTAATTTCGAAGAATCGCAAGCGGCAATGGCGGGCGAATGCTGTAAACCATGCCGCCGAGCAATTAAACTCGAGACATCGAACGCAAGCGACAACGGCGGACTGCGGGCATACCGTTCATGACGTCGTTCTCTCCGTCGCATACGAACGTGTGTGTAACCTCATAATTGAGGAATAATTTATTGACCCTCAGGATTAACCCAGTGATAAACACCGGGGCCGCACGTTTCAGCTTCGCTGGTTAACCATCTTCACGAAGTGGAGGGGCCGACGAATGTTTTTAGAGCATAGGTTTTGGGTGCCCGTTCCTGCGTTGAGCGTCGGCGTCCCTCGGCGTAACCGAGCGAAAGAGCACAGCGAAGGATGAAAAAGTGAACGCGGAGCGCAGCGGGGAATGAAAGACGGCGATAGCGAAGAGAACGTGAGGAGGAAAGTGGAGGAGGAGAGTATGGCGAAAAGGTGAGGAGGCATGTGGTGAGCGCGCCCACCGATACCATATATGGAAACAAAGCGCTGGCGGACCCACTGCGCATGCGCTACTTCGCCTGCGCCACCCGCCACTTGAGAATGCTCTCCGCGCCAGCCATGCGTTCCCGTGTTCACGCTCTTTCTGAACAATGAGCGACGCAACCGGCGGAAATGTTTCGTCTACCGCTGCTGCTAAACGAGCTGGCCGAGCACAGGCTCAGCGCTGCTGCCGAGAAGACCCTGTCGTTCAGAATCAAGTTCTTTGCCACAATATATCGCGAATTAAAACCCTAAGCAGCTGCGCTCAAAGTTCGCATTAGGGAATATCATAATCGCCGGGATGGATGGATGGATGTAAAACTTTAATGAAAGAATTTTTTTTAATCCCTTAACCCCCTTCCCCTTTGTTTGTAGCCACGTGGTTGCTCAGTGGCTATGGTGTTGGGCTGCTGAGCACGAGGTCGCGGGATCGAATCCCTGCCACGGCGGCCGCATTTCGATGGGGGCGAAATGCGAAAACACCCATGCACTTAGATTTAGGTGCACGGTAAAGAATCCCAGGTGGTCCAAATTTCCGGAGTCCCCCACTACGGCGTGCCTCATAATCATATCGTGGTTTTGGCACGTAAAACTCCATAATTAAATTCCCCCCCCCCCCCCATTTGTATAGGTTAGCAAGCCGGTCACGTGTATATTTGAACTTCATGCATTTCCTTCCACTCTTAAGCCATGCAGTACACCACTTCGGCTATCTGCAGCATATATAAGCACTGCACAAAGCGGGACAGGCCGCTAACGGCGACTCTGGGAGAGTTGTCTTATACCAGCACTGATGGAACCTTTCTTGGTACGAGGACAATCATTGTAATGACAAAATAACACTTACCGACATTGTGCCACAGCTTCGGGTGATGCACACAGTTGTATTTAATACCAACTAACTGTATTTCTGACTAAGCAATATTTGAACTTAAGAATTTTGAGGATTATGTGTGCTGTATGCAAACTGTCTTTTTCGCTCGGCAATCTTGTCGCCGTACTGTGGTTCAAGGAACTATGACAGAAAAAAAAACACATGGGCGCGGCGGACTGACTTTCTTGCACGTGGTCCGTTTTCATACTCCTTCTCCAGTGGACATCAATATTTATTCATTATTTATGCTATAGGAAACTGACCGGCACGCAAGGAACCACAATGCGGCTCCTTTACTTACCGCTCCTCCCTCAGACATTTATGCTTGTTTGTAGACAACCACAGAATTTTCACTTACTCTTCAAGTTATCATCTATACAGTGTCCAATTTGGAGCTATAAATCGCGGGTAGCTGATTTATTCCAAGCTAGCTGCCTTGGAGCATGTATTTATTATACGGCAAATTTCAATACACTTGGCTTCCATTTTCTAAGAGAGACGAAGCAGAAAAGCCGTCGGATTCTAATAGGCTCTAAAAGCCACATGTAAAACCAGGGAGGCAAAAAAAAAAGAAGAAAGAAAAAAAACGCTACTCTATTGCTGGAAAAAAATGCAATGTGTTCTTGTTTGGCGGCGGGCTTTTTTTTACCTTCAATGTTCTTCTCTTGCCCTCACTTTCTTTGCATCCCGGCCCTACCTTTTTCGAATCTCTTGTCCGCCGTCCATTTCGTTAATGCTGCACTTCGCCTCGGGTTCTATTCTTCGCGTCCGTTCACTTCCCCCGTTGCGTGTCTTTTGCGATGTCGATGCCAGTGCCACCTCCCCTCGCAAGGATCAAAAGCGCGCGCTTTTGCGAAAGCGGGGTCGCGTCCATTATGACCCACGACGCGTGAAAAAGGAAACGCCGCGGCGTCTTCTTGAGCAGGCGCAGACAGGAAGCGTTCCCGTCCTTCGGCTATCTTGGCTGTTGCTTTCTGTGTTTCTTTTATTCCCTCCGCAGCGCTTTTCTATAGCGTTGTGACATTTCCTGGCCAAGGCAGCAAAGCGAAATGACGCTTTTCTTTCCTCATAGCGTTAATCGCTTCATACCATTAAATAATTGGCTGTGTTTCGTTGTCGCTGCTCATGTACCCTACCTAAAAAGTATACGCGTGCGAACTCTCATAGCCTAGATGAGCCGAAACATGTATTTTAAACATCGGTATACTATGTCCGTTGTTCATTGAGGCGGAAGAACCGCGCAACGAGCCATGGAACAAAAAATGGTTGGCGGGGCATTAAAGAAAGGAAGACGGCAGGCATGGATCGGGGATCAAACGAGGGCAGAATATTACCAACTTGCCCGATTCGTAATCATGTTGATACGATATGCTAGTTGCGATAAAGCGATATGCGTGGAGCTCGATATAACTCATGTATATAAAGCGTAGAGCAAAGAACAGGGTTATATGAAAGTAACATAATCGGTGCCAAGAGAAGGGAAACGCTGATGAAAACGGCAGAGAATGAGGTAGCGTGATGAGATCAGTAAATAATAACGCATGGGACGCAGTCGGCTCTGGCAAGACAGTCAGTTGGAGATTGCTGGGAGAGGTCTTCGTCCTGCAGCGGACATAAATAGGCTGGCAATGACGCAATGACGCTAAAGTTGACTTACAGCTGTAGGCGTTAAGAAGTGTATGTGTGGGCTTCCGACATTCAGAAACTCGCTATGATAGAATTGTTCGAATGAACGCATGCGGCCAGTCGCGATAGAGAACGGGACGACAGCGAACGGCCAATAGTAAACACATTTTATGAAAGGAAAGCTTCACGAATCCTTCCCCAGGCTTCCTAAGAAGGGCTCGGCGCGGACCTTCGAGGGTGCGCGAAACTGTGCTATTTTGCTCTCATGTCTCTGTATTTTCGTCCATACATTCAGCGGCTCGCGGACAGCTATCCGAGCTTTCGCCAAGGGCACCGTTTCGGAGCAGGTCCTGCGCATTCTGCGGGACAAGGACATCAAGTCGCACACGATCATCTGGTTCCCCGCACACATGGGGCAGATCGAGGGCGCCTCGCCCAACCTCAACGAGTCGGCCCACAGAGCTGCGCGAGGAGTCGTTGACCGCGTAGCTACCGGGTGGCGCGGCGCTGAGGTTAATCGGGACCTTCCCTCCTCATATAACGAACTTACCAAACATTTTTACATGGGACGGAGACGATATCCTCCGCCACATAGGAAACTAGGCAGACCGCAGGCGTTAGCACTCAGATTACTCCAGGTCGGGGCATACCCTAACCCCGCACTGTTACACAGAATCTATCCAGAGATACAATCGACCAATGTTTGCGAGCTATGCTCAGACCTAGCTGACTTGGAACATAAGCTCAGGCGGTGCCCCGCGTTACGCGACGGCGACGATGTCACGTCGTCCAAATGGTAGGCTGCCCTAAGCAGCCTCGATCTTGAAGCACAGCTATGGGCTGTCCATCGGGCCCGCGACGCAGCAGAGAGGCTCGGCCTTTCTGCACCGACGTGGGAGCGGCCCGCTACGTGCTGACGCGCGTTCCAAGGGACCGTAATAAAGTTTTATCATACCATACCATTCCCTCTCCCCCAGTGCAGGGTTGCAAACGGACATGCGTCTGTTTAACCTTCCTGCCCTTCATCTCTTTCTGTTTCTCTCTCTCTCTGTCTCTATTCAATTGTAATAAACCAGCTGGTAACGCAAAGACACCTCTGTAGTTTCCCAATATGTTGCTCAAGTCGCCACCTCATACAAAACGGATATAGCGCTCACAATGCGCACACATTCGCAGGAACTGCTGCTTAACTTGTACGCTGTGTGTCCTCGTTCCTTCTGCGTCTAGAAATATAGAATTGCTTCGAAATTTTGACCAAGACGAATGAAGCGCAGTATAAGTAGAGCCGCAAGAGCGTTTGAAGCCACAAGCCCGAAGTTCAGGGACGGGATTCACTAAGCTGCTCCGTTCGTGCGCAAAAAAAAGTCTTGCGCTAAGATAAGGGTGCAACCGAAGTGGCAGCGCATTTAACTTACTGCGTCGTATGAGAGCGAGGAGGAAGTAAAGCTCGGAATACGCGACAAGGAATAATAAAAAAAAAAACGCGGTCAACTCATAGCATGATCACACATCATGCATCTGTAGTTGAGGCTATATTCTCACGTCAAATCGCGGCAAACCTTTTTTAGAGCGCAGCTCTCAGGTCCCTCGGCGTAACCGCGCGAACGCGCTCGTGCTACTGCTCGCGTCTTCGTCTTCTTCCACAGCTGGCTTGTCGGCGTCACTCGGCGTAGCCGCACGAACGCGCTCGTGCCACTGCTCGCGAGTTCGTTGTCTTCTTCCACAGCTGGCTCCGATGCCGCTCTTTATATGCCAGCGTTTCCATACTGCCCCTCCCTCTGTGAAGGCACTGACGGCACTGGCCCACTGCCAGTCGGTGCGGTGATCTCGGACTCAAATTTCTTGCATCAATACATCGCAAAATGAAAACACGGATACAGCTGCGCTCAAATTTCGCATTAGGGAGTATCGTCATCGTCTGACATTTTTGACAGCTTCCGTTTCCGGGCGTCTGCTACAGTGCCGACAAGCGAAACCTCGCTCGCCCATTCACCACACTACTGTCAAAAGAATGGCAGTGGAATTGTCACGCATCCTTCTCCCATTTCTGCGAGACACAAGACTGATGGATACATGGTGACAATTTGGCGCAGAAAGAGGTGCTCAGTGGAGCAATTGCCGGCTAGGTCTGCCAGGCTAACCCCGCCTGTAGCAACATGACACCACAACCACCAACAACAT
Organism: Dermacentor silvarum; assembly: GCF_013339745.2. Taxonomy (NCBI): domain Eukaryota; kingdom Metazoa; phylum Arthropoda; class Arachnida; order Ixodida; family Ixodidae; genus Dermacentor; species Dermacentor silvarum. The sequence continues at coordinate 104,336,666 of NC_051161.1, read as the reverse complement.
ATTACAAAGTATAAGAACCACAGAACAATCTGGATATAAGGAGCTTCCCCGAAGACGTCGTCCTCCGGAATGGGGGACGGAGGACCTCCGCGCCCTCCTGACAAGGCGAGTCCCGCGGCGGTAGCCCTGTCCGTGGGAAACCGCGACATCACCGACTATAGGCTTCCCGATTCATCTGATAGCTCCACAGCGGCAGAGATGGAATCGGACAGTGATTACATGCTAGTCCAATCGCGCTACTTGAAGCGCAAGCTTCGCCGGACGTCAGCAGGCAGTGATTCTACTCATAAAAGCAGATGCGATGAACGGGTCTTCTCCGTGGGCTACACCCCAACTACGGCAGGAACGAATTTGAATTCGTTGAACAGACAATCGCTGACTAAATTTTTCGATCGAATAGCCTCAGGACACGTGAGAGAGATCCGCATTAATGCTCGGAAGAACATTCTAACGGTGGACGTGAGTTCTCAGGCAGTATTGGAGGCTTTGAAATCCATTGAAGTGGTTGGCAACATCCCAGTTCGCTCATTCCTAGCGTACGGCAGCGATACGTGCACTGGTGTTGTATCAGATGTGGACATTGACATCAAAGATGAAGACCTACGATCTCTTCTATCGTCGACAGTACGAATACTCGACATCCACCGATTCGGCCGTTCCCGGTGCATCAAGTTGGTCTTCGAGTCAGACTCTTTGCCAGCATCGATCAAAGTAGGTTATGTGAGGCACTCAGTGCGTCCATATGTGCCACGACCGTTACAGTGTCACAAGTGTTTCAAACTGGGCCACGTGAGTGCTGTGTGTAAGAGCCCTACGTCGTGCCGTAGATGTGGTGGTGCTCATCAGGTAGACTCCTGTGAGACTGACGCCATGAAATGTGCAAATTGCTCCGGAGCCCATGAAGCGACATCCAAGGACTGCCCCAAAATGGCAGAGGAGAGACAAATACTGCGAAAAATGGTGAGAGAGAACTCCACGCACAAGGAGGCTGCCAATTCCGTCCGCAAGAAAAGGCGCCGGTTGCGGCAACGGCGTCGCCGCTCACACAGCAAGTCCCGAGAGAAAGAGGCACTTCCTTTGAGTACTTGAATGCAAAACGTACCACAGAGAGAGCAAGGCCGGCAAACACAAGCCGCGCCTCCTCCTGTACCTCCGCGCCCGTCAAGGAATGAAGTGTCATCCAATGTGCGTCCAACCTCTTCGGCTGTAGCGTGGCCTTCGCTACCACAAAGGGCTTCAGGTGGAGATACTCCTTCGGTGCTCCCCAAGAGCCGGGAGGGTAATGAAAGGCTTGAAAATGAAAAGATGATAGACATGCTTAAACAACTAGTAAACACTATGCGTATATTGATCTCCGGATTGGCAACGCCAACTGCACTATCTGTCGTGAAGGCGTTAGATGCTATGGAGCCGCTATTAGCGGCTCTAAAATAAGGGTGGCAATCATGGCTCTCACGATAAAACACTGGACATTGGAACAGAAGATGCACCATTCTGTTATAATGCAATGGAATGCTCGAGGTCTATGCGGCCGCATGTCTGGACTTTAGGCAACGGGTTTTCAAATACCGCTTCCCAGTGATCGTGATATGCGAGCCAAATCTCACGTCGGACTTTCGCCTTTCTGGATACGTTAAGCTCTGGTCACGTGAAGATGGACACAAGAGCAAATTGTTAATGTGTATACGCACCGACATGACGTTTGTTCGGCACACGATCATTCCACATGACAGCAATGAATATGTGTGCGTGACACTAAAACATAAACTGCATGTGTTTTCGATCATCGGCGCCTACATACCTCCTAGCCAAAGATTTGACCTCTCCTACCTATCTACTGTGTTACACAGTTCCCCAGGCCCTCATGTTCTTAATGGAGACTTCAATGCTCATCATCCTTACTGGGGAAGTGCCGCAATGAACTGTCGGGGTAGGAACTTGATGGACTTCATAGAAACTGAGGGTCTGACTGTCATCAACGATGGGTCTCCCACTTACATCCGCGGCACTACCTACGGAAGTTGCTTAGACCTCACTATTGTATCTCAAAGCCTCCTGCCCTCAGTCAGCTGGTGCATGGACATAGAAACGCATGGGAGCGATCATATACCAGCATATGTGCAGATGAAGTGGTTTGTGCAAGCAACTGCATCTACTGTACGCTGCACTGATTGGTCCACATTCTCTACATGTGTCGAAGAGTATTGCGGAGACATCACTTCACCATCTGATATAGAAGACATTATTGTATCATCAGTGCAGAAGACAACAAAGTTTATCAGTGCACCTACATCCAGAACGGCGATTGATATTGAATATGAACGGCTCCGCGCAATCCGTCGTAGAGCGGAAATGAAGGTTAGGCGAACTCAATCGACATTAGACCTTGTCTCATGTCGACGTGCTCAACGAAAAATACGGCGTCACCTTCAAAAAATGGGAAAACAACGGTGGAGGACCTTTTGTTCGTCTCTGGATCCTCGAAAGCCACTTTCCAGGATCTGGCAGATAGTACGAAGCCTTCGTGCCCGTCCTCAGCAAAAACATCCTTTCCATGCTCTAGCACTTCACCAATCTCTGACGGAAGTGCAGGTTGCCGAAGACTTCTGTAAGAGAGTCACCCGTACCAATATTTTAATATGTCCAACATTGCATCGACCCGTGCCACCTCCTAAAGATGCTCGTCTTGACCTTCCTTTCACGATGCCGGAATTGGAAGCTGCTCTTGCTGCTTCGAGACGATCTTCTACACCTGGACCTGACGGTATTTCATATACTGCTCTGTGCCACCTTGGTGTGGAAGGTCGGAAAGTCCTGCTGTTGTACTACAACGCCACGTGGTCATCCAGTACAGTCCCGAAGCAGTGGAAAACCAGCGGTTTGGTGGCCCTCCTAAAACCAGGAAAATCGCCTTACGAAATGTCATCTTACCGGCCAGTAGCTTTAGCTAGCTGTGTCGGTAAGGTGATGGAACGAATGGTGCTCACTAGATTAGAATGGTTCATGGAAGAGAATGAGCTTTATCCTGAAATGATGACCGGATTTAGACGTGGACGTTCTGCAACAGATGGGGTCATTGATCTCGTGTCCACGATCGAACACGAAAAAAGGCGACACCGACTTGTAGGAGCAGTTTTCTTGGACATAAAAGGAGCCTATGACAATGTACTGCACGAAGCCATTCTTGATGCCCTCGGTAATTTGGGCATCGGCGGCCGTCTCTACATGCGGATTGAAAGTTACCTAGATGGTCGCACAGTCTTCATGTCCACAACTGATGGCGAAACGAGAAGACACGTTGTGGTCCATGGAGTGCCTCAAGTAGGAGTCCTCAGCCCGACTCTTTTCAATATTGCCCTTATTGGCCTTGCGGAAATAATTCCTGACACAGTACGCATCAGTACCTACGCAGATGACTTATGTATATGGGCGTCCGCAGTCACACGACCGCAAATTCGTGCAAGATTGCAGCGAGCCGTTTCTTTAACGTCTCAGTACCTGCAGTGCCAAGGACTGCAACTGACTCCAGAAAAGTGCGCTGCGATAGCGTTCACACGGAAGCTTATGTGTTGGTATCCAATTATGATCAATGGCAATACCATCCCATATGTGGCCCACCACAGATACCTCGGCGTTGTCATTGACCGCGGTGTTTCATGGTCAAAGCATGTGGCAATGTTAAAGAAAAAATTAACTGGGCTTGCTCAAGTTTTTCGCTTTTTGGCCGGTATCAAGTGGGGCCCATCTGAGCATTCGCTACTCCGGCTGTACCAGGCTCTCTACGTCGGCTACATTCTGTATAGCCTGCCAGTTTTATCAGGTATGAGCCGGTCATGTTTGCGTACGCTGGAAAGTGCCCAGGCACAGATGCTGAAAACATGTCTCGGTGTTCCACGTTGCACCTCAACCTACGGAACAATTGAGGAGGCTCGCGTCACCCCTTTACCTGTCTATCTACGATGCGAACCTCTTCGAGTATTCCTGCGACTACTGTGCCGTCATGGATGCCACCCCTTATCGACACTTCCCGACATACGGCCAGACTCCACATTTTCAAGAGCCATTAAATGCCAAGAATCTGCCATACCATCATACTTTGCCCCTGCTGACCTTCCACGTATGCCCCCATGGGTAATGTCCAAAATACGGGTGCGTCTATCTATTCCCGGAATTTCTAAAAAATCGCGAATACCTACCGCCGGCCTCAGACATTTAACACTTGAATATATGTCGAAAGAATATGACTCCTCGGTGAATGTGTATACAGACGGATCGATCTCGTCGTATGCGTCTGGTGCGGCTTTCGTCGTGCCTGCGCATCAAGTCATTCGACGGTTTCGTCTACGTAACAAGACGACACCAACATCTACGGAACTAGTGGCAATCAGAGAGGCCGTTCGATATATCTTGCAACAGCCTCCTCAAGTATGGACAGTCTTCAGTGACGCAAATTCGGCTCTGCAACTACTTAGACTGGTGTTGAAAGAAAGCGCTTACAGAGTGTTGGCTCTTCAAACTGCCGAGCTATACACTTTAGCGCAAGAAAACGGCCACCACATCACATTTCAGTGGATTCCCAGTCACTGTGTGTCATGATATGGACGGAAGCGCGCGAAAAACAAGAAGACATTGCCGTGTTCGCCGTGCGGGGGCGATGACGAAGTGGTGTGATCGTGTGGCGCGTGGCGCGTGGTGCGTGCAAGTGTTCGGAGCTGCTCGGCGTTGAAGGCCAGCCGGTTCTCGCTGGACGCCCGGTCCAGAGAACCCAGAACGCCCACTGCGCCGTCCTTGGACGCAAAGGACCTGTGTTCCTGCTGGGCAACCGGTCCAGGGAGCCAGGCGAACGAGGTAACTCGTTCTCGGATGCCGGTGACCTGCGTTCCTGCTGGGCAACCGGTCCAGGGAGCCAGGTGAGCGGGGCAACCGCAGTCCAGAGAGCCAGGCGAGCGGGGCAACCGTTCGAGAGAGCCAGGCGAGCGAGGCAACCGGTCCAGGGAGCCTCAAGAGCCTGTGTTCCTTCTGGACAACCGGTCCAGGGAGCCAGGCGAGGTGGTCGCTTTCCCGGGCCACTGTCACGACCAGCCTGCCGTGCGGAGGCGAGAGCAGTAGCGAGAGCTGTGCACGGCTACCACGGCTGTGTCTGCTACCGTCGCTGCTGCCACTGCAGATTCCATGATGCCGTGGGTAGGCCCATGGTGACGTCGTCCAGCCGTCAGCCGACCCTTCGGGACCGACATCGGCCTCTACGCGTCAACGGGCTCCACGCAAAAGGAACGCACGGCGAGATACCTTATAATATATAACAGGACACTCTATAGTAGCAGCTTCGGGACTGCATGCGTTAGCATAACCGAATTACATGTCCATCGTGAAGTCTGTACGTTTTTGTGCTGTTAATATATATTCTGTGTTTGTGTGCACTCGAGTGGTCGATTGCGTTCCTTGGTGAGTGGTCCTGGGCCCAAACCTCATTACAGTCTCATCACCAATCTAACATCATCACTACACACATTATATTTCATCACAATCTGGTGAGCTTGCCAGGATACCGCTCGTAAAATCATCGAAGGAAATTATCCTCCCTCGAGTGCACGCTCACAGAAACGAAACGATGGATACAGAAAGATTAGCCACTATTGGATCACAGCTAGGACTGTCCGGTGTGGAATTGCGTACGTGGATTGAGAATGAACAGGCAAAACAAAGAGCGGAACGAGCTGCGGAGAGAGAAGCAAGTAAGGAAGCCGACGAAAGAACTCGACAAATTCTTGAGCTCAAATTGAAGCTCCAAGAAGGAGCTCAGAGTGAATCCGCACGAATCAACACTGATTCGATGTCTCTTCCGAGTGCCGCCTCTTCAGTTCTCAACCCGCAAAAGTTGCTTCCGTTGTTCGATGAGCGACGCGATGATTTGCATGCGTACTTGCAAAGGTTCGAGCGCGTGGCAACAGGACAGGATTGGCCACAAGAGAAGTGGGCATTAGCGGTGAGCATGTGTTTGAGTGGTGAAGCACTCACAGTAATTGGCCGAATGACTGCCGCTGATTCATTAGACTATGAGAAAGTAAAGAAAGCTTTGCTGCAGAGGTTTTGATTCACTGCACAAGGTTATCAGGAGAAATTTCGCAAGGCAAGGGCAGAGGATGGAGAAACCGGGAGACAGTTAGCTGCTAGGCTTTCAGGGTACTTCGACCACTGGATTGACATGGCTAACGTGCCTAGAACGTTCGACAGCCTTCGAGACCACATGGTCACCGAACAGTTTATCCGGTGTTGTCATCCAAAGCTTACTATATTCCTGAAAGAACGAGAGTGCAAGTCACTCCAAGAGCTAGCTGACGCGGCTGATCGGTTCATTGAAGCTCAGAACTTATCGAATCTCGGGAAGGTTACGGAGGACGCAAAAGACGTCACAAGGAATCCTACCGACGCTCCAAGAAAACCACCACCAAGGTGTATGCTTTGTAAGCGCGTTGGGCATCAAGCTCATGAATGTCGCAACCCAGCTAAAGAAGTGACAAAGTGCAAGTTCTGTGGGAAGGTTGGGCACAAGAGCGACGACTGCTGGAGCACGAAGGCGCATAAGGAGAAAAGTTCAGGCTGCGTGGTCAACGAGAACCGCTATGATTTTTCTTTGTTTCACCCAACTGGAAAACACAAGAAAGGGAAAAATAGTGACACTTTTGACAAAAAACCGGATCAAAGAAAACCCAGTTTTCTGGTGGAAGGAATGCCAGTAGTTGAAGGGCAAGTTCTCGGTCGAACAATTAGGGTTCTTCGTGATACGGGCAGCAATACTGCAATTATCCGAAGAGACTTAGTTCCTGATCAGAGTTTGACTGGAAAGAGTAGCAAAGTCCTGCTTATTGATGGCTCTGTAATTGATGTGCCAGAAGCCAGACTCCACGTAAGTACACCCTACTTTACTGGAGAAATCACAGCCTTATGTATGAACAAGCCGCTTTATGATCTTGTGCTCGGAAACCTACCGGGTGTCAGAGGACCTCACGAGCCAGATATTGACTGGAAGCACGCTTCAGTCAACGAAAGAGACACTGCGTCGCTAAAAACAAGTGTGCAAGTGATACCTGTGGAGCACCCTCACTATGTTTCGGCCATGGTCAAGCCACAAGAGGATAAGACGACTCCATTGTGCGACGTTACCAAAGAACAATTGGCAGAGGAACAGCACACGGACAAAACGCTGAAATCTCTGTTTACTAAAGTCAACAGAAAGTTCAAGTCACCAAAAGGCCACTGCTACTCGTTCCTTGAAAAAGGTGGGCTTCTCTACCGACAGTACTGTCTTGCTACCGGCAGAACATTTAACCAGCTTGTCGTGCCGAAGATGTTTAGAAGACCTATACTTGAAGTCGCACACGAAGGTCTTATGGCCGGACATCAAGGCATTCGGCGCACGACAGATCGAGTCTTGGCGGATTTTTACTTGCCAGATCTGCATGGCGACGTGAAACGTTTCGTCAAGTCCTGCGATAAATGCCAGCGAACAACACCAAAAGGCAAAATAGGTGTTGCGCCTCTGGGCAACATGCCTATAATACGTACACCTTTTGAGCGCGTTGCGGTCGATTTAATTGGTCCTTTTTCACCGAAATCGGACCGTGGCAACCGCTATATACTGACCCTCATAGATTTTGCCACACGATATGCGGATGCCATTGCTCTCCCTGCAATTGATGCTGTGCACGTGGCAGAGGGAATGATTGAGATCTTCTCTCGCATTGGTCTACCCAAAGAGATCGTAAGCGACCAAGGAACAAGCTTCACAGCAGAACTCATGGAAGAGGTGGGCCGTCTACTTGCCATCAGGTTTCTTCGAACGACTCCCTAGCATGCCATGGCGAATGGGCTCATTGAGAAGTTCAACGGTACCCTTAAGACCATGCTGAAGAGGATGTGCCAGGACAAACCTCGATCATGGGACAGGTACCTTGCTCCACTGCTCTTCGCCTACAGAGAGGTGCCGCAAGCAAGCCTGGGCTTCTCGCCTTTTCAATTGATTTATGGCCGACACGTACGGGGACCACTGACAGTGCTCAAGGAGCTGTGGACCAATGAAGATATCGACGGCGAAACTCGCACAACTTACACCTATCTTGTCGAGCTTCGAAATCGCCTTGAGGAGACATGCAAACTCGCCCATAACGAGTTGGAGAAGGCACGCGCAAAGCAAAAAACCTACTTTGACCGGAAGAGCCGTCCTCGCAAGTTAAACGTTGGCGATAAAGTGCTACTTCTACTGCCGACTGATTCCAACAAATTGCTAATGCAATGGAAGGGTCCATTTGAAGTCATCGAACGGAAGAACGAGGTCGACTATGTTTTGAACATAAGTGGAAAAAGAAAAATATTCCACATCAATATGCTCAAGAAATATGAGGAACGCGAACCTTTACAAGTGCAGCAGGTCTCTGCCATAACAGAGATCACCAAGCCTTTGACAGACCTCACACGGAAAGGACCAAACAACAGTCTCGCGTGGGGACCGGCTCAAGAGCAAGCGTTCAGCATTTTCAAGAATAAGCTTGGCAATGGTCACATTCTACAAGCACTCAACATGACAAAGAGTAGAATTACGTATGAGCGGATTACCTGAGCCGTGCTTAAATCGCTGAATGAACAAGTGTATACTACCATAGAGTTAAAATTTTTAACCTTTGGAGTGCTAAAGGATAAGAACACAATTGCCGATTTTACTTTTAAAACAACAGTTGTATATGTAGTGAACTCGTTGTCAAAGTGCACCTCCTCGCAACACGTTGGCCTTTGTTTTCCGCCTTCTTCCCCATTAGAAAAGTTGTAAACAACTTTCTTAAAACCGGGGGTTGTCATGATATGGACGGAAGCGCGCGAAAAACAAAAAGACATTGCCGTGTTCGCCGTGCGGGGGCGATGACGAAGTGGTGTGATCGTGTGGCGCGTGGCGCGTGGTGCGTGCAAGTGTTCGGAGCTGCTCGGCGTTGAAGGCCAGCCGGTTCTCGCTGGACGCCCGGTCCAGAGAACCCAGAACGCCCACTGCGCCGTCCTTGGACGCAAAGGACCTGTGTTCCTGCTGGGCAACCGGTCCAGGGAGCCAGGCGAACGAGGTAACTCGTTCTCGGATGCCGGTGACCTGCGTTCCTGCTGGGCAACCGGTCCAGGGAGCCAGGTGAGCGGGGCAACCGCGGTCCAGGGAGCCAGGCGAACGGGTTCTCGGATGCCAGTGACCTGCGTTCCTGCTGGGTAACCGGTCCAGGGAGCCAGGTGAGCGGGGCAACCGCAGTCCGGAGAGCCAGGCGAGCGGGGCAACCGTTCGAGAGAGCCAGGCGAGCGAGGCAACCGGTCCAGGGAGCCTCAAGAGCCTGTGTTCCTGCTGGACAACCGGTCCAGGGAGCCAGGCGAGGTGGTCGCTTTCCCGGGCCACTGTCACGACCAGCCTGCCGTGCGGAGGCGAGAGCAGTAGCGAGAGCTGTGCACGGCTACCACGGCTGTGTCTGCTACCGTCGCTGCTGCCACTGCAGATTCCATGATGCCGTGGGTAGGCCCATGGTGACGTCGTCCAGCCGTCAGCCGACCCTTCGGGACCGACATCGGCCTCTACGCGTCAACAGGCTCCACGCAAAAGGAACGCACGGCGAGATACCTTATAATATATAACAGGACACTCTATAGTAGCAACTTCGGGACTGCATTCGTTAGCATAACCGAATTACATGTCCATCGTGAAGTCTGTACGTTTTTGTGCTGTTAATATATATTCTGTGTTTGTGTGCACTCGAGTGGTCGATTGCGTTCCTTGGTGAGTGGTCCTGGGCCCAAACCTCATTACAGTCTCATCACCAATCAAACATCATCACTACACACATTATATTTCATCACACTGTGGTATACACGGCAACGAATTGGCTGATGCCGAAGCGAAGAAAGCACTGGAAGAACCAGAGTCAATGCTTGCGATTCCTTTTTCAAGAGCGGACGCCAACTGCCTTCTCTCCAGTGTCATCCGAAAATCGACTGAAAAGCACTGGGACAATCCGGATAATCGACACAGACGACTGCAGAGATTGGACCCTACCATGAAATTTAGGCTACCACCGAAAATTCAACGCAGCTGTGCCAGTCTTCTGCACAGACTAAGGCTGGGGGTAGCGTTTACGTGCGGATACGTACACCTCATGCGACGCACCGAGTCTCCAGACTGTGAATTGTGCAATGTCAAAGAGACTATAGGTCATGTGCTTTGTGACTGCCCTAGGTACGTGCAAAAGCGTCAGAGGTTGAATAATGACCTTACGCGTCTCGACAGCCCACCGTTGTCGGAGGACGTTATTTTAGGTCCTTGGCCAGACACTCAATCAAGTTTCAAGGCCATGCAGGCGCTACTGAACTTTTTAAAAAGTACGGGCCTGGACTGTAGGCTTTGAGCATGCCAAAATTCTTGCCATATGTTTCATATCCTCCTTCTCTCATCATCGTCACCCATCATGCGCCTCTTCCCTCTTTCTTTCCCTCTTCCCCTTCCCCCAACGCAGAGTAGCTGGCTAGAGGAATTTACCTCAGGCCGACCTCTCTGCATTTCGCATCATTAAACTTATTTCTCTCTCTCTCCAAGCTTACATTATTATTTTAGAATCAGCTTTCGAGAAATGAAGCGAAAAAATGGCATTTTTGCTTTTTTGATTCGATCGGACAAAAAGTTGGACGAGGAAAAGATGGACGGAAAAGGGGGGGGGGGGGGGGCGGAGGCCGCTCTTACAAGATTCTGCATCCGCTTTCTCGAAGCAGGGCTGAGCCTCTGAACGCCTATCAATAGCAGCAAAAGTATTGATTCACAGTAGACTAGCTGGCCGCTCGTCTTATACGCGCGGTGGTTATCAGATCACCCATTCCTGATTCGCGCTCGTCCATGCTCGACGGTGTCAGCTGTCCTTTTTTTTCTTTTTTTTATTGTTAAAACGTGTGATCTGTTATCGTCCAATACACTTCGTGCGTCATCGCGCGAATTTCGAATCTTAAAGGTCCGTACGCCACGTGGTGTAAAAGCTGAGAACTAAAGGCGATGTCCGGAATTGCTGGGGTTGATCAGCAGAGGCGCTAAACTGGGCCACAATTGACCAGGAGTTTTAACGCATCATTCCTGTCCACATAAAACTGTGGACAGGAATAGACTGAAAAAAAGAGGACGTACCTAATAGCAGAAACGAAAGACAGCGCAATGAAACGAGGCTGGAATGGGAGATATAAAAGAAGTGAGGAAACCAAAGAAAGGCATCCTGTAAACAGGAATAAGTATATATGCTCCTATTCAGGAGAGCCCGGATTACAAGCAATATGACGTGTGCAAAACGTTTTTTTTTCTTTTTTTTGCACGCTTGAAGGAAATTTCGCGTCCCGTGGCACACTGGCATCCATTCCTGTTTAAGCCGGAGAGACGTGAATTTCTATTTATACAGCGTCATACGTAGTTCCTTGGCGATGCCTCACGGCTTCTTTCACGCTCGGAAAAACACACTTTTATGTCGCACGTATTGAACAAGAGAAAACTGTATCGGCAGTTTTTCATGTTGCTCTACAATTTTATCATTGACACTTTTTATCTAATTATACTATTTGAGAAGTTGATAAATAATTAGTACTAATTATGTAATTAAGCCGAATGGAAAAATAACCAGAGTATCTCAAGGTGACGACAAACAACATTACCTTGGTTCTGTCCATCTGCGTGGCATTTGCATATTTTTCAATCTTGGTGCATGATAGTTGGGACACCCTGTATGTGCAACCTCGTCTGTTTTGCTCCAGCAAGCCCAGTTGTCTTTTTAGCTTTGCAAAGTGCAATCCTGCGTTTTAAGTTGAACATTGTTGCCATAGAATATATAGCATTGTAATACAGGCGTAAGGTTAATTGCAACATGAGCCATAACAGCCGCCAGGTTACGCTCATGTTAATTAGCGTGAAAACAACGAAACACAGATAGACATGAATAACATGAACGCACACTTGCAACTGCTTTCTAACTATTTAGCTAGCGGAACTTCTTTTTACCTATAGCTAAGATTAACTTAAACTCCGATGACAAGCTGTATTATATTAGCTTCCATTCCACTTCATATAACCCACAATGGGCATTTCTGAAGGCTTGCCCTGTCGTGAATGCGCCAGAAAAGGCAACTGCCGGTTTTGCATAGCCGCACAGTCAGTAACGTAACAATCGAAAACGTATTGATTACGTTTTCGACTGACTGGAGTGACTGCCAGAATGAGGGAGCAGAATAAAGGTTTTTTGGGGAGACACACCATAGTGTGGAAATTCATCTAAATATGTTGAAACTTGAAATTCGTACTCTTTATTCTCGCTGAATTTTCAGTCAGCGAATAATAGCGAACAAGTTGTGCAACCTACTGGAACAGCTGGTGCCTGTTGAATTCAGTGCAATGAATTGAAGAGACGTCGAACAGGCATAACTTTACTATTTTGTTTTCTGTTTTGTCTACACGTGATCTATGAAGTCTACTCAATTTCTATGGTGCATCCAAATACAGACTCCATAATAGTTGGTTTTTCGCGTCTGTGTTTTTGATATATATACAAGAAGATTGGCGTTGTTTTATTATGGTTCATTTTCCCGGAACACAATTTCACATTATTCAATAATGTTGTGTAATTATGGCATCCTGCCTTTGTTCTCATTACCTTTTTTGTACTTCTGTAATTTATCTTCACTCACTTTAGACCAAGGGGTTTTTCTTTTTATAACCTCTTGGCTTAAGACTGATCAATACAATGACGTGTTGCGCTTAGGAAATTTAGGTTTACGACAGGTTTTCTCACCGCTTTGGCTGCGCTCGTGCTTGGTGGTGTTTTAAGTGCATTTTGACACCTACAAATACTTGTGAGGCCGCCATATGAAATGATGGATTATTTTGCCTACGACTGTAAATAATAACGCCTTCAAACAAATGCGCACTTTAATTTCTGAATAGTTCACGGCAAGTTCAAGTCAACTTACGGGTCAGAGCTGTCATCACTTTGCCGAGAAACTTTCATTAAACGCACTGTTTCGAAGTGCTGCTGTTCATTCTGTCAGATAAATTACACTGCGACTCTGAGAATAATCCCCACCAATGACTTTGTTTATTCTCGGTTTGTACGCGCGAAATGTGCACGACATATCTTTTGGCCGTAGACGATGAAGCCATTCTTTTCTAATGCACTCACCGAGTGCATGCGCTCTGGGACATAAAGTGCATGTTTAAGAAATGAAAACATGCATTCTGTTTATGTACCGACATCAATAATCCTTGTACTTAAACGGCGTCATAAACTGCTGGAGGGGACTAAGTTAGAATGAGCTCAAAAATATCTTCAAGTCACAGAAATTTAGAACTCCCTCGCGGTCTGTGGCCCTTAATTCGGTCGTTCGGCTGAAAAAAAAAAACAGTGCGGCGTGGCACGCGCAGCAGAGTCACCGCGCAAGCTGGTGGAGCGGCTCAAGAGTAGCTGCAATTTCGGCACCAAGCACACCAGGGTCTTCGCGACAAAGTCTCTTCGCCTCGTTTTGACGAGAACGATCTAAACTGTCCGCCCGGCATCGACGGCGAGCTGCGGTTTGTAATGCTCTCTGCACAGCAGTCTGCTGAGCCCGACGATGCCTGGTTTGTAGCCGCGCACGTAGCTTTACGATTCGCTTCTTCAGCGGCGGTTCGTACCTTGCGAGGAGACGCCATAACCTGTACCGAATAAGTATCCAGAATACGTGGCGCACATCTCACATCGGAATGGCGTTGATTGCGTGCCTCGTCTGAATCGCATCTCGTTGTTTGCGCCTGCGTACGCTGCGTTTGCAGGCGCCTTACATAGATGGCGCTACCCTACTGGGGAGGCTTGGGTCGTCTGTGCTTGCTGGCCTGCCTAAGGAGCATTATAGGGCATTTTCCGCTGCCCGATAGCAAGCGCTTGCGTGGCTCAGTGATAGAGTATTCGGCTCCCACGCAGTGGACGCGGGCTACATTTGTTCTTACACAATCCGAAGGTATACCTATGCTGGGCCCGTTCCTCCTAAGGTCGATGTAGCCAGAGCAATGTACGTGTCTCAGAAGCTGATTGATGGCGCACAATGTGTTGCAATCAAAGATTCTATGCGTTATAACTTCGCCATGGAGTAGGGTGGAAAGAGAGTGAAATAAATGTAAGGCAAAAAGGTTAACCAAGACTGAGCGTGGTTGGCTATCTTAGACAGGAGGACAAAAGTGATGGAAGATAAAGCATTCCGTCAACTTCCTTGCTGGAACGGGACGGCCGCTCTCCAATGGGTGATGCAAAGCATAAGAATTGAAAGGGGTCTGTTATCGAGGCCCTGTTTGTAAACGAGTGGTGCTTTGAAAGTTTTGCACCAGCAGTTCAGCGTGTACTCTTGCATCATTTTTTAAAATAGAAGAACTTGTTAAGAAGTAGTGCAACGGTATAGCAAGCAAGAATCCGCAGAGAAAAGTTTTGACGAGAAGAAAAAATTGACAGAACCCATCTTACGATGACTTCCGACGTTAATGAGTTAGCATTCAATCAGTATAATGAGCCAACGTATTGCTACAGTCTAAATGAGTTATGCATGAGGTGGTGCACTGCAGCGGGACTGTTCTATCGCCATACTCTAAGAACACATGGTGCCATCTCGCGCCACCGCCGCGAAGCTTGGGGTGCCATCCCAAATGCATGGCACGTCGGTGCATGCGAAGACTCAGAAAAGCATCTTGCGGTAACCGAGCTCCTCTCTCGCACTTTCTATACTCGCTGCGCCGTCTATTGGAACTCCCGTGAATTGTGTGCTTGGGCTCCGAGGCGACAAGCGTGGGGCGCCGGTGCCTGCGAGCGCTGGGAATTGTTGCCTCGGCTGCCGCACACTCAGTGGCACATACTTTTTGACCACAAAGTTGGCGAGAGGCTCATTGAAGGGCGGCGCATACGTTGTGCCTTCATGGCGCAGCTCGCTAAAGCTTTGGCGTGAAAGACGTTTATTGAAAGCGGCACCCGCACAGTGCATTTGTGGCGCAGCCTGCACATGCGTCGAGTGGCTGTCCTTGAGGAACCTTTGGGACGTGGGGTTCGATTCCGTTCAACATCGGAGAAATTTGAGGGATCTTTTTTTTTCACTGTACAGACGTTACATTCCAAGTGGCACATACCTAGTTATCCAAGTTGGCATCGAAGAGGTTCACTGAGGAGTAGCACAGACCGAGGAGAACCTACCCAGTGCTCTTGTTCGGCTAGAAGGACTTTCTTTGAAAAGCAGTGCCTATACGCAGTTACAGTGACCCATGTCTGCGTGGAAGATGTTCGTTGACGGGCGGTACGTACGTACACGTTAGCACATCGTAATCCAAGTTGGTCAGATGGTTGGTTTCGAACCCTGTTACCTCAGCACATCAGCCCGATGCGCTACCTACTTGACAACGAACTACCCAGGGAACCACCGTAGGCGAGAAAACGGTTAGATACAAACATGCAATATAGAAACGTACATAGCTGCTTAGTTGCAGAGATGCATAGCCCCCGGAAAATGCGCGAATTAATTAAAAATATTAAGGAAATAAACAAAAGCATTGCACTAAACTTGCAACGATTGTCTTAGGCGTGTAAAACATCTGAAACAGTAGTACAGGCCTAAATACCTGTCCAAGATGAGCAGCAGTACGTCGGCTCTGCTGGCCACTATGAGTGCCGGGGAAGCTCCACCAGTCGCCTTCTCGATCGTCTCTCCGTTGCGCAGATCGGCTGTTCAGGTAATCCAAGAGAAGTCTTTCGTATCTTATTTGGCAACCTGATCCGTAGAGCGGTTGTTGTTCCGTGTTACTGGCTCCATTTACAATTGGGCATCCCAACCCACTCACCCAGTTATCTATCGCATTTCCAGTACTGGTATACTGCTACGGGAACAAGCAGGGTACAGTGATTATGGCCGTCGCTGGGCGTTATTTGGATTTATTGCGTCTGTCGTGGCAATGGCAGAACGAGCATACGAGTAAGTTGTGGTTTTCAAAGCTGATGCTAAGTATTTGTGCATCTTCGTTAAAGGCAGCGAGAGGTAATTGGAATGATTCCCTCCTCTTCAGCATACAGGAGAGAGATCTGGCAGAGTCACGAATGTCTGCGCTGCAAGCAACCCAAACAGGGGTGGCCTGTTATTGTTAGTATTATTTATCACTTCAAGATTATTTTTGCCATAATACTTTCTATTCCTTCTTCAATATTGATACGATAGTGAAAGGCACTAAATCAAATTGTGGTCAAGAACTTGGTACGTATTTTGCGACACAGTTTAGGCACAAATGCCTCCCCTATAATCACGTCTACTCCACGATGCGTAATTGCCAAGTTTTTTAAATAAACGACGTAGGAACCGTGCTGGGCCCTCTCTAATTACAGACACAACTGACATATCTTCGCTGATAACACAGCTCAACCTATGTGTTCACCGTAAAATGAACTTAACAACATAGAGTGGCTCTTCTTTGAACAAGCGCCACAGACTGGATCTTTGTGGTTTTCACTTGCCTGCGGCTATATTTTGCTCACGCAGTCGCTTCGGTACTGCCATGTGTGTGTAGAATTCTTATGTTTGAATACAATTGGGGACATCCTACCTCGCTGTCTCTTATTTATTTAGCGAATATGCGATACCTGAATTGCCCTGAGTGCTCAGCGCTGAGCGAGGTTTGCGCACGCTGCGCCGAAAAGACCGGTACATATGGCATGATATCCACACGTGGCTACTGCTGCTGGTGTATGCTTTATAGCATAGCTGTCAAAACTGCCTGCACAAATGCTTCTGAAGATGAGCTGTCACTTCTGAATGCATGTTCAAGACGGCAAAGTGGTGAAGGAAACCGCAGACACCAATAGCAGGTTCATCAACCCTAGACAAAGAGAGGCCGATACTAATCAATGAAAAAAAAAAAAGAAAACGTGCTAATGCTGCTTCGCTCACTGAATATAACATTACAGCACGCACTGCGCTGGGCATGATATATAGACCATTAATACGTTGATTTCTTGTACAATCTTTCCCTACAGATATAGGAAGTCAATGTAAAACACGCTCGTCGCTGCTTTATTGCTGACATTGAGAGTGTAGCCTTTTGTTCAGAAGCTGCGCTATACTGGTGGTATTTTTTATTCTTGTTTCTATTTCCTGTGCATTACTGTGAAAATGCTCTAAACCCATGACAACGGTAAAATTGGCAATTTCCGCGAGATAATGGTGATGATTTTAACACGAAAGTGTTTTATGCCGGGGTCCACCAAGACTTCACTGACGTATAAGCGTATAAGCGCACAAACGTATATAACGTTTGTGCTAGCGTCCCCTTAAGCGGGAGATGGTGCAATTTTAATGAAGGGCTCTGTTATAAAATAGGAATGACGTCAAGTATGGCGCGTGTCATTGGTGGAAGTCAATCGTTCGATTTAGTGCGGCGAGACTGGACGAATTACACGGAAGATTCACGGTTTACCGATGATTCCCTCCGGAGCTTCGCCCGCTCATCATCATTCACCCCGTGGATATGCGGTGTTTTTTAACACGAAAGTGTTTTATGCCGGGGTCCACCAAGACTTCACTGACGTATTTCCGTCACGGAAATACGTCATAGAACATAATACAAAGAAAGAAACCAGAAGAAAAAGTTACACAAACATGCAAAATTTGGAAATCGAACCCACGACCTCTCGGTCCGCGACGATAGATTGCCGAGCGTTTAACCCATTGCGCCACAAACGCATTCGCAGAGAGCTACACAGACGCGCCTTATATATCTAACACTCCTCCGTGTACCGGCGCTCTTGCTCGGGGCGGTGCCGCCGCCTACGAGCAGAAAAGAGAAGTACTGCATTATGACACTAACGCGCACCGACAGTGAACGCTTCGGTGGTCTCAGCACTACGACGCCTCGATGCCAGCATTCGAAGGGACGCTGGCATCAAGAAGCACTACCAACGCCACCTAGGTGGCGTTCACCGTACTCAGCACAGCGGAGCGTGGCCTCCGCAATTAGCTCTGAAAATGTTTCTGAAGTTGATCGCGGAGGCTGCAATTACGACGCGCTGTACGCGCTGATTTGACTCGGTGACGATTCAGTTACGTGCTTTGTCTTGCGCGTTGTATTGGTGTGTCAGTTACGTGCTTCGTCTTTCGCGTTGTGCTAGCGTGTGCAGCGTAGTGCAGCTTCCATATGCACGACGGTTGCTCATGGTCATCGACGTTGGTAGTCGTGATGAAGGAGACGTGCCACCAGGCGTCAGCGTGGGTGCATCAACGCCTAAGGGCGCTTTAGCCACAAAACACCAATAGACATTATATATCAATGTGCAATAAACATTACACTACTTCTGTGAAGACACGTTTCACTTTCGTGTTCTATACCGATTCGTATATAAGAGGGATCAACCACATTTTTTTGTGTACTGGGTCACATGGCAACATTTGCAATCGTCAGGGAATGTGCGTCATAAATGCCAGGCATGTGCAAATCCAATATTTTCAGGAGAAGACAAAACCATAACATGGCGAACACCTTTATTTTGTTCAACAATAAAGCAGGTAGCGAAGAGCGTTGCAGAAGGAAATAAGCACACGTTCCTATTGCATACAGGTAATAGCTAGCACTACCGCCCGTACCGTCTCCTTCATTGTTATTTCGGCCAGCCACAAGTGCGTCAAAAGAGATTCTGACATCATCTTGTCATTTCGCAAGCTATCCCAACAAAGGTGTCTTCCCTGTGCCTCAGGTGCGCGCTTTTTGGTAGAATCATTCCTACACTCTCCGCTTGTTCATTTGCGTGGGAACTATTTGTTCGTTGTAGCCTTCGATGGTGTCTTGTCTTTTGGATGAGGAAACTGCTCGCAGAGATGCTAGTCGTAAAGCTCCTTGCTCTCTCCGTAAGGAAGACGTTTTCGCAAGGGGTAAATAACCACGTGGGTCCGTCTGCAGACGCTGATGCAGGAATGACGAAATGCTGAGAAGAGAAGGAATTGCGCTACTTGTCATTCGCTGCTTAGGCGGGTCGCAAGATTACCTATTCGAAGCTGCTACTTGCTGTGTCTGCCTCCGCGCACACGAATATGCTGAGTGATACACCAGCGAAGTGCCGTGTCAGTCCTCCGCTGCTGCTGAGCGAGCATTTTCTTTCTCGTTGCATTCTTCCTTCCCTGCATATTCTCTAGATTAAAATGTGCATTATTCGGTGTTTTTATTTTGCTTGCTTTCACATCTAAAGCTTTCAAGAACATTCATTTTTGGGCGAATTTGTTCAATGAAATGTTCAATATGCGCGGGTTGGCTTCGTTTCGTGGACGCAAGGCTGTGTGCACCGTGTTTTTTGTATTGAATCTACATTATAGTGTTGAAAATAGTGTGTGGCGGATAAAGCAGTTACGTTACTTAAAAGTGATTGTATCCAGATATCCAGGTAAGGAGACACAACCTATCCAATGCTATTCATTCCATGCTTATAAGTATTCAAGCCATTAGGCTGGGAAGGCGTAGAAGTGAGGATCAACGGCTAATATCTCAGCAACCTCCGGTTGGCAGATGACATTGTCCAATCAGCAACAATGGGGACGAATTACAACAAATGATTAAGGACATTAACCGAGGAAGTGTAAGAGTGGGGTTGAAGATTATTATGCAGAAGACAAATATAATGATCAATAGCCTGGCAAGGGAACAAGAATTTAGGATCGCTAGGCAGCCTCTAGAGTCTGTAAAGGAGTACGTTTATCTAGGTCAATTACTCACAGGGGCGCCTGATCATAAGAAGGAAACTTACAGAATAATATTGGGTTGGAGTTCATACGGCAGACATCACCAAATACTGACTAGGAGCTTACCACTGTCGTTGAAAAAAAGTATACAATCATTGCATTCTACCGGTGCTAATATATGGGGCAGAAACTTGGAGGTTAACAAAGAAGCTCGAGAACAAATTAAGGACCGCCCAAAGAGAAATGAAACGAAACATCTTGGTCCTAGCGTTAAGAGGCAGGAAGAGAGTGCTGTGGATCAGAAAGCAAACGGGGATAGCCGATATTCTAATTGACATTAGCAGAAAAAAGTGGAGCTGGATAGGCCATGTAATGCGTATAGGTTGGATAACCGGTGGACCATTAGCTTTACAGAACGGATACCAAGAGAAGGAAAGCGCAGTCGAGGACGGCAGAAAACTAGGTGGGATGAAGTAAGGAAATTTTCAGACGCAAGTTGGAAAACGCTAGCGCAAGACAGGGGTTATTGGAGATCGCACGGGGAGGCCTTCGTCCTTTGCAGTGGACATAAGTATACGCTGATGATGATATCCAGATAAAGCCGGACACAATTTACGTAACCATCTAACAATACCGCGCACAAATTACATCTTTATTTTAGTACTGCAGCATATAAGTCGTCCTTTCAAATAGCTTAGTAACGGCATCATACAAGTCGCAGCTACAGAAGTGAAGCCAGACAGAGCAGGAATACAGACACAATGTCAGTGTCACTGGCGATTTTGGGCTACACATCTGGACTGCCACGAAAATAATGACGCGTGTCGAAGAAAATATTAAAGGCCGTCGGCGCCCTTTTGTATTGGATATAGCTAAATACTATGGACGAAAACAATTACGGATACACCTTACTACATAAAAAAAAAACCTGTTGCGTACAGTGATTTGAAAAAGGATTCGTACTAAAAAATCACGAGAAATGCAGGCAATAAGTTTTTGAATATGCATTACTACGCCTGCTTGTTCTCTAGAACACTTGGCAATCACAAGTTATACTTCAGGATGAAGTATAATAATTTTCATTCACAAGAAGGCGATATGAGGGACAAAACAACGTCGCAGAACGCAGAATCTGTGAGAGTTTCAGAAACTTCTTGTGATTAGGTTCTGACTTTAAGTATAAAAAAATTATTCCTCGTCAAATACAGCTGCATTAATATGATACTATGAATTGATATTGTTAATATCCGCGAGCGTCCCCAGAGAATGTGGCAGAGAGAGAGAGAGAAATAACTTTATTTTGTCCAAAATGTGGTTAGAGGAGGGGGTAATGACTAGAAGCCTCCCCCGTCCCCCCTTTAGACGGCAGCCGGCAGCCCCTGAGCCGCGGCGGCGTCTTCAGCCATTTGGACTACTCTCGCTTGAACATCTGGGTCCGAGCTGAGCAACACGGCCTCCCATTGCTCCTTATTTCTTATTATTAAACTGGGTTGTTGTGGTTTTGAACAGTTATTGTTATATTGTTTCTTTGGGCATGCCCAGATTATGTGTTGAAGATCTGCTCGGTTGTTACAATGCTTACATATGTCTGTGTATACATCTGGGTGATAGTGACTGAAGGCAATGGGGTTGGGAAAAGTGTTGTTTGTATTAGCCGCCAAGCCACTGATTGCCACTTGTTTAATGAACAATGTGCTGCCGGATATCTAGCCCTGGCTAGTCTGTAATGATCAATGATTTCCCTAAAGGAAACCAGCCTATCTCTGCCCGACCGGCGGATTGCGAATGCGTCCGTGTTGGTGTTGGTGACGTCGTCTCGGTCTGCGAAACCTCGAGC
>NC_051161.1:103937900-103976574 GCF_013339745.2 Dermacentor silvarum | reverse complement strand
TTGGGAAGTGAACTTACACAGTGATTATCCCGATAGACTTGTGATTCCGCAGCCCCGACGGACACGATAGAGTGTAGAACGAAACGCGGCAGATAGGTACGTAGGCTTAAACATTCGTGAAGCGAACGATCTCGTTGTGAGTACCGGGCGGATGCGAAAATATTTGTATTTGAGCTTCAGAACCATTGAACTATTATTTTTAGTACAGCGGAATGTGGAAGCGCACGAATCACCCCAGCTTTGTTGTCGGTGCGATAATTCAATCAGCGGCAGGCTTTCTGAGGTCCGTTCGAAAGCGTCTGAACCGCTGCTCGGTTTCGTGTCGACTGTGCAACACTGCGACAAGTCGCAGTCATCGATTGCGTACAAACTACTAGAAAACGAGGCGTTATCTGCGTTTGCGTAATTGGGTTCACGAATACAGCTATCCGCACAGTCAAAAGGGAAATGTACAAAGCGAAAGTGATCTCAAGTGTCGCATATGCATGGGTAGCATCATGCACCTTTATTCCAAGCTGCAACACCGCTGACACGAGATAGGACGTATGATCCCAACCATTAGCGCTATATTTAGGTTAAGGGTCTGTTTTTTGGACAGGAGATGCCCATAACATTGTATCAGCATTTAATATTCAACAGCGCCTATACTCCGGCAGTGCGGCACAAATGAAACCAGCGCAGTCTCCAGTACGAGCAGCGAACTCCAGCGCGTGTACAGCGCCCACCAGTGCGCCCCAGCGTCATAGCAGTGAAACCATCGTCTCGTCCAGTGTGACCCAGCTATTATCCAGCGATCTCACCAGTGTCGCAGTGACTACCAGTGACTCCCAGCGTGCGCCAGCGTCCCCAGTGCCCACCCAGTGTCAAAACACGCGCTGGTTTCACACTGGAAGGCACTGGAAGACGCTGGTTTTTGGAATAGGGGATGTAAGCATGAAATGGCTGCCGGCAAAGCAGATTGGTTGGAGATGATACTAGCCACAATCCTAAAGGGGACACTAAAAAGAAAAAATGATTCTTCTGTATCAGTAGATTTATTTTTCTTTTTTCACTAGCTTTTTTTCTTTATTCCGGTGCTGCATTGCGGTGTCATCCAATATTTACGCTACGAAAGGCGGTTGCTGCCTCGCAGATGTTTGCCACCCGAATCGAGGGAATATGCCTGGCGTTATGCACGCTCAGCAGTAGGCCATCTGCCCCACGCATAATTCAAAATTGGAATGCTTCAATGGCATTGGGATCAACGGGACGCGTATGGTTTTTGAGACACCAGAATGGGTATTACGTTTTATTTTATTTTGCGAAGGTATCTTAGTTGCACTATGCTCTTCCTGTCTCCACGCTCCTTTTTTTTTCGTATGTGCTCTAATAATGCCGACTTACGTGACCAAATAGTCTAGATTGGGCACAACCCTCAGACAAAAGACGAGATTTATCTGTCGTGAAGACGTGTTGCGACGTCATTAGAAGAATGTGAGACCTCATTCATAAAAGTGATGAAGGCAGAAAAAATTATGTGAAGGTGTGAAGGGTTGCGCTGTTATATTTATTCTGTAGCACTGCCAAGCCATATCCAGTCAAAGAACAAAGCAGCTGGCATTCCGTGTAGCCGATCCGAATGGTGACACGTGAAACCTCAATACACCAGGAATTATCATCTTTCAAACATACGTACTACGAATGCAGCATTGAGTAGGCGTGTTCTTCTTCGCAATTATTGGCTCTGGCTGTCCTTATTTACCCAAGTTTTGTTTTTAGGCCGATAGGTGTTACGCATCTGTAAATCTTTACGCCAGTTTTTTTTTTCACCTCTACTGTCATTTAATCTCTTTTTTTGGCTGGCACATCTGTTGTCGAAACTCCGTAAATATAACCGGGATTATGACAAGAGCAAGCATGCGAAAGTGCGTGAATGTAGCTGCGTCCACCCGTTAGGTGCCTATGAGGTGCATATTGATATAGTATGCGCTGTTAGTGGTGTCATTACGTGGCTGAACAAAGCTCGCATTTGTTTTCACCGTGATGGCAATAACTTTAGCCACCGCTGCAGGTACAGTAATGTCGGAGGCGTTTTCCTTGCATACGATTTCTATCACGTCAGTTCATTACTCGAAAACATTTAGGTGTTCGTGATCTAAATAGAAAGCGATCCCCAATTTGAAATATACTACTCATTATGCCTCACTATTAATTGGCAGTTCTGTAACGTTATAAATGTCGTACTATGGTATCTATTGTCCTCGGAAATCATTGTTTTAGGAACTCACTAGCGTATTTGAGCTGTTGTCTTTCTAAATACCATGCCATTACATGAAAAACTTCTGTGGAATATTAACAATATAGGAAAACTTCTACTTGGGCTATTAGGCGGGACATAGAATATAAAAATGATCTGTTCTTAGTAGCAAAAAGCACTTATGAAAGAGAGGATACGCGCGGAGGAAAACCCACTATCATACATTTTAAGTAATTATGTGTATACAATTAAGTAACTAAGTATATACAACGATATGGGCACGAACGTAACGACAACACATGATCATGAGAACGCATAATCACTCTCTTGGTTCGCCGGTCCCCTTGACTTTGCTGAATCATAGGAGAATTTAAGGGTGCTACTCAGAGCGTGTATAACTTACCGTTTGAAAGAGTTAAACCACATTCATACTTGCATTTCACACGATAGTATTTTAAATAAAAGGGAGACACATGTTTTAGAGATCTGTGGTAACAGACAAGGTGGTAGCGGAGAGACTGCAATTTTCAGAAAGCTTCTGAAAGCGCCATTACCTGTATTGCTTCTAGGACGAAGTAAAGAAGGGTTATGTTTTACTTGCAAATCGGCGTGCCATATTGTATTCTGTTGTGCCCCATTATCAAATCGAGGTTTTGGCACGCAAAACCCCAGAATTCAATTCAAATTCAGCGTCTTCTGTTCTGGTACACTATTGAAAACATAAAAATAAAAATATAATGACACATACATAGCCCAAGTTTATGCCGCTAAACGTTCAACTCGGAGACACCCTTGTACCTACATTACGGTGTAGCGTCACGTGCCTTTTTTATTAAAAAATACCAGGGCTTTCTTCCAAGCTACGGTGATCGACATAGAAGGTCAGGCAGTGTTAAAATCTTCTTATTGGAAATAACTATTCAAATGCTAACATGAAAATACTAAATATTGTAATAATAAATAATAAAGTACTATTAGGACAGCCTAATACTTCAGGTTAGGCTACGTTGGTAGCTGCTGACGACATATCTGTAGAACCATTGAAGGGCATTTCGATGGGGGCGAAATGCAAGAACACCCGTGTACTTAGATTTAGGTGCACGTTATTTAAAGAACCCGAGGTCGTCAAAATTAAACCGGACTCCCCCACTACGGCGCACATCATAATCACATCGTGGTGTTATCACGTACAACCACATAATTTTATTGAATTGAACCTTTGGAGGGCTCTGAAAGCAAATTACTTAAAAACAAACACCTCTTTGGTCGGGTTCTGAGCACGACATACGCAGCCTGACTTCCCAAGTGTTGATATATTCACACAAGGAAGAAAAAAGTAAGCGCCCATTACTCAGCAGGATTTTATTGTGCTTCTGGCCCAGACGAAAATGATCGAGTTTGAACTCAGCAGTTTGCTTCGTTTGGGAGAGGTCACTTGGGTGAATGACAATGTCTTGTTATTTTTTGTTCTTATACTCTGCTCTTCAGTTGTCATGTTTTATCACACATATCCGATAACGGCATATGTTTAGGCAGATACAATGATATCAACATATATCGCCTAACTGAACAGAGATCTCATTGTGGAATGTAGTTTCACAATTTGTGGCGGTGTTGTGTTTTTTAATTGAAACTGATGTAATTACGGAAGTTACCCAGAACTTAACACCAATGTATATCGACAAATTTAATTTTCGCGCAAGCACTTTTAGTACAGCATGATATAGACTGTAAAAACACCAAAGGATTCAACGAAGTGAATTTCATGTAAACACGGGTCGAATTTGAAGCTAGAAGTGTGCAATAAATTTTACAAAAATATACAGAGGTCGGCCTCTATGAAATAACCATGCAGATATGTGGAGGCATAAAATGCATTCGTTAATCTTAATACCCCCTATGAGTTCGAAGCGCGGTTTCACGCGGCGCAACTCAATGTCAAAACGCGCTGTTCTTGTAAAATATTTCCACGCTGTGTGTCAGTATATGGTATCTCTCCTGTCTGTTGTAGCCATCGTAGGAGAAGTAATTTTGTTGGACAGATTTGCCTCAGGCTGTAAAGGCACGCTCCTAAAGAACTATGAATACCTGCGAGCTCATTTTAGGATCCGAAAAAAGTTTTAAAAAATACGTTGAGAGGTGCTGCTTGGAAACGTATCAGCCTTTTCTGTTTGTGTTACTTACTGTATACTCAAGTTAATTACTTATGCAGAAAATACCACCTGGGAAGGCTTTTATTATGGACGACGTGGGCAGGAGGTAATAAAGAATAATGACGGTCCAGCTGGGTGCCACGTGAGAAAAGTCAGGAACACAGTTGAGTTATTTTTTGCGGCCCTGAAGAGATACTACATTCCTTCTTTACGTATTCTGGCTCTCGGAATAGAAAGGACTAAGTCATGAGCCTACGGAACACTGCTACGATTAGACTGGGCTACGAGACAATAGATAAGGTAGTGATTGAGAGTGATCTGGAGGAAAATAATTATTAGGCCTTAGGTCGCATTCAGGTACACTCATGTATATTGAGCGCAATATTGAACATTGGGTATGCTGTTCTATTTGCACAATCTATAAGGGTCACCCGCTATAGAAAAAAAATACTTGAATGAAGAAATGAATGAGTGCGTGATTGATTAAACGTATGAACGAATGAATTAATGAATCAAATTAATCAATCACGTAATTAATAAATCAATGGAGATGGAAAGGGATGACAAGAGTTTGATAAAAATAAATTATTTTTGTGTTTAACGTCTCTAAACTCCACAGCGGGCTATAAGGGATTACATACTGGAGGACTCGGGAATAATGAAAGCCAGCGTAATTTCAATATGTGCGTTTAAATGTGAGTTCACGAGCGTACCTGCATTTCATCCTTGTCCGAATTCGGCCACCGCGGCCGCGTATAAAACCGAGGACCTTGCGAATGCCGCTGCTAGAACTATCTGCATTTCGCATGGCATTACCGTTGAACAACCGCGGCGGTTCTTTGTTGCAGGAAAGAATTCAACAAATTACCTCAACAATGTTGCAGAATGTATCTTTCTCAGTTGTAAGCAATCTTTCGCAAGGCTTCATGGCAAGCATTTTTATTGGCTTATGAAATAATTTGTCCGCATAAAAAAAAAGGTTTGAAATACCTGTGCTTTATCAGGACACAAAAACTTGTGACATCGCACCTCCAAGGTATACATATTAACTTATGCATGAATCACGGCACAACGACTAACCTGGCATCGTAGCCGAACGGAATGACGGACAAAGATAAGCAAGTTTCTTGTTTGAAGCTCGTCAGTGCTGTCACGGTAAAAGGAAATTCTCTTGCGAATACAGTGTCGTCCCACGCTATCAAAAGCGACATTTTTAACAGGAAGTACAATATACAAAATTTATTGTGAGGTTTTACGTGTCCGAATCTCGATGTGACTATGAGGCACGGCGTGTATAGTAGACCGGACTAATTTTGAGCAAGTGAGATTCTTTATAACGCACCGCAATGAACGGTTCATTATCGATTTGCATTCCATCCCCATCGTCATGCGGCCTCCGCTGCCGGGCTTTGAACCGGCGACCTCGAGCTCAGCAGCGCTACGGCAAGGCCGCTGGCCTAACTAGGAGGGTCAAATCACCATATAAAGGCGGTGATAAAAGAAAGTAAATTGTTGGGTTGGGCCGCATCTTCGATGAGAATCTGTCATGAATTGGCTATTTACTTTCTCATTACGGCCTTTCTTACTATACGTCATTATTCGCACGCTCTGTCTCTAAGAGTATGGCAGCACTAACAAGCTTGCCAGACTCTGGTTATTGCAAGCTTATGCTCCTAGTCATGCTGTATCCCATCTTTCCATCGATTGTAGCGTTCATCAAAAATGAAGTAATGTAAACAGTTCACAAAGACGTAAAAAGACTACGAATATTTTTTTGTCAATCGGCAAAAAAGAAGTGTCAAATTCGATTTTATTGCGATGGACACTCCAAAGCGGATTTCTGCCGTCGGCGTCGTCGTTGCCGTGAGGTTCCGTTGACGTCAACGGCAATGAAATCGTCGCAGCGCTCCGGACGCTGTATGTGCGAGTGAAAGGGAGCGAGGGACGCGCGCTTTCACGGGGAGCGAACGCACGTCGGAGAGCTAACTCGCGTTCTGCGCCGTGCTCCCTGAAGGGCTGCAGAATTAAGCGTATCTTTCCTTGTTTACAATCACCATATATAGAGATCAAACGCGACAGGCCGTTTGGGGATGGGAGGTAGGGGAGGTGACGTTTAGTTGCGGCACCAAATGCGTATTTATATAAAAACGTTGCGAGGGGAGAAGGTGGGTAAGATTTCCGACGCTGCTCGTCGAGTGTACCATGCATTATGATCTCGTCGTAAACCCCCGAGCCGCCCCCAGAGGCACCGGCAACATTCACTTACGCCGAGATTTCTGACGCTGCTTGACGAGTGTCCCATTCTGATCTCGTCGAAAACCTCCGAGCTGCCCCCAGAGGCACCGGCAACAGTCACCAACGCCGGGCGCGTTTGGTGCGAACGCGGGCAAAACGCCGACGGTGTGGACAATAGTTCTGCGCGTTGCTGGTGCTGCTGCATGTCCAAGTTTATACAGCTGATAAAACTACTATCCTTACTCCTAAAGCTCTCTACTAATTTGCTATCGCAATTGATGCTTCGTCTTTCGGGTTTCAGCATCAACCCTTGCAATGCCTTGCAATGCCTGGAGCTTTCAAAGCTATAGCTTGAGCAATAAAATACTCACAGAGGCAAGCTCATGGCACGCAACCTTCCATACACTGTCGCAAGTCTTCTTCAATTACAGCCGTGGCAAAGCGGCGTTTAGAAAAACCGGTATCCCAGGGTACAGTGTGCGGAGGGCTTCGCAGCTGACACAATCTGCAAGCGATGGCGCCACGCAGAAGCACGTGTGCAAAACAAACGTTCAATAAAATATTATCATGGGGTGGATCCAGAAGAAACCACTTACAAGATAACGACAAGCTGTACAGGCGGGATGCTCACCCACTTTGCAATATGACAACGAGAGTGCGCACACCTAATACATGTCGGTAAAACTAGAACAACCGCGTTGGTACCACATTCCAGACTGGGAATTTAATATATCTGAAGTATGCGCCAACCCTCCCCTTCCCCGGCCTTTGCATTGCAAAAGTCAATAAGTAAGCAAGCGATGCGCTGATGTACATAAACACCAAACAGAAAGCCAATTTGCGAAGACACCGGCTAGGTGGACCACGTAATGACGACGGGAACGCATGGAAAAAGCTGCAGAAGTGTCCTATAGCAGTTACTACTGCGAACCTTGCTAATTACTGGAATAGCCACAAGAACGAACTAACACAACAGGGAGCAAATTACACAACAGAAAGGACACCGCACGCAATCCAAAAACGCGACAAAAAGTCCTCCCATTAGAGCATTCTGCAATCTATGTATGTTTTATCAACTTAATATACCAGATTTGACGACCACAAATACATTTACGATAACGAAATACGGTACTCGCTGCCTCTAAAAAAATAAATGGGCTGCCACTCTACGTTACCTACAAGCACCCTCAAAAAGCGAGAACCATCAAAGTGGCGACACAAAAACATGTGTTCAAGAATATGTGCATGCGATGTGTGTGCACACTTGGTGTGTCTGCTTGCGTTTTTTTATAAGCAAGATAATGGTGGCTAGTTGGTCCGACTTGCTACCGGCATCCGCCCATGTGGCTTATGGACCGCATAAATATTGTCCAGCACCACCAACACTAGATTAAACACGCGTTCATCCTTGCAACCAGAACTAAGTCCCAGTATAAACAATGGAAACACTATGACTTACTTCCCTCAGAAGATGCATCATAGCAACCTTCATCGCTAGAAAAATGTCAGTTTCTCTCGACGGGCCAAGCATTGAAAGCGATAGGAAGGTCTAGCGTGGCGCTGAAGCTCCTCGGGCGATGTTCTAACAATACACGCCAGCGACGTGCTGCCGCGAGACAGCCATGTGAAGTAATTGCTGACAGGAGAAACACCCAAGCAGCTACAAGGCGTCTTACCAACGCTGTTTGTCAGCCGAGTGCGTGGCTTCATCCCAAGGTGAAGTACAATCAAAAGCATGATCAGTGCGTATGAATTACGCTGTCAAGAACCAATGCAGTACGGCATCTTAACTCACTTGCTCGTTTTAGCTCAATTGGACAATGGGATTTGCCGGGTTTCAACTCGCGGTCGTATTCATTCACTCCGGCCTGCCACCAGTTGTGGGCGTCAGAATGATGAACGCATATGCATTCCTCGTCGGACTGACCTACACCGAAGCGGTTTCATTAAGCCAGTAGTAATTTGTGGTGCGTAGCAAGACACTACCAAGAAAGAAAAGGAAATAAATTTTCTTGCCGAGGCGGGATTCGAGCCCGTGTACCCCCGATCCCAAACGGAGCGTTATACCCACTACGCTATAGAGCCACGCTTGCAGAACGTGCATTTGCGCGAACCATATGATTGCGTTCGAGCGTCGTCATCTTCGTCCACAGCTGGCGTGTTCGTACGCTCGTGCTCTGCGAGGTGAAGAGGTTTTGCGCGCTATGAGAGCGAGAGAGAGAGACGCATTTACGGAGGAGGTCACCTGGAACGTGGTGTCGGCATTAGAATGCGGTGTCGGGCACTTTACTCGTTTAACCATGAAAATTTATCACATACAGTAGGCGTGACAAGGCGTCAAAAGCCATAAAAAGCGATGATAACTCGCATGTCTTGCCAATGAAGGCATGCTCATATGGATAAAAAAGAAAATTTCGCCATCAAATTATGTGTAAAACGCGGGGAATTTTACCGGGTTTTTATAACTTGACTTTTTGCCGTACTTTGCCAGTTGGTGAAGGCAAGTCAGGGCTCCTGGGCAATTACCATGGACGTCCACAAGAAAGCGACGTCACACTACACAAAGTAATGACAGAAGTGTGCGGCCTTAGGTGGCAGCAAGGAAGAAGATTATTTTTGGCAGTTTCACGTGCTATAGCTACTGTTATGCTTCCCTGCAACTCCATGAACAATAGAGTAGCAGTCTGGGTCAGTTGGTACATACTGAATAGTAAAAACCAGTCAAAAACGATGGACAGAGAAATAGACGTGGCACACACGACGACTGGGATTTAAAAGGTTACCCAGTGAAGAAGAGATGCATTGCAGTAGAGTAGCAGTCTGTGTCAGTTGGTACATACTGAATAGTAAAAACCAGTCAAAAAAACGAAGGACAGAGAAATAGACGTGGCACACACGACGACTGTCGTCGTCCAGTCGTCGTGTGTGCCACGTCTATTTCTCTGTCCTTCGTTTTTTGACTGGTTTTTACTATCCATGAACAATATTATGAGCAAACAAAAAATTGTACATTAAAGGGTAAATCATGTCATCCCACAGGACATAGGCAAGTGTGGCATTTTACTTAAAAAAGTACGCATCGTAAACTCCTATTCAACGAAGTATTGCGGTTACATCAAACCAATCAACAGAAGCTTCAGTTGCTAAATGGCGCTCTTACAGGTTACGTGCTGTCAGACAACGTTAAGGAACTACGTAATATGTACTCTTTAAATACAAAAAAAATTAATACTCGAAACACAGAATTGTCATGCTATGCACTGTTGTAGCGCAGAGGCTATGGCGTCGCGCTGGTGAACACGAGGTCACGGCTTTGACGCCGGACGCGGCATCCGCACTTCGATGGGGACGAAATGCGAAAACACCCGTGTACTTAGATTAACGTCCGTGTTAAAAACACTAGGTGTACAAAACTATTCCGGAGGCCCCCGCTACGGCGTGCCTCATCATCACATTGTGGGTTTTGTTCGCTGTACCCCAGAGTTTGTTTATTTTTATTAGAGGTTCCGTCCATTTTTACCTAAGTTTAGATAGCCATTATGGAGGTGACTGCATATTTCTTAATAGAGATTCAGACGCAATTACGCAGCTGAAATGAAAGATTAGGTACACGATAATCTTGCGGTGCGTATTCATATTATTGATGTCCCACTCTCTATTTTCTCCACAATAAATGAGGTTGATGAGTACATGACGCTTTTGTAGTACCATGATTTTGTTCTAATATGAAAGTTCAATTCAGAGATTTTACGTGCCAACACCGCGATCCGATTATAAGGCACGCCGTGGTGCGGTACTCTGATTTGGTGACATCTGCTTCAGTTTTTATATGTATGTTTGTAAACAGTTGTATGTTAAACAGCATCGAGTAGAAAACAAAATATATAATGGGAGTGCATCGCTAATGCGTTGCGAGACCACCTGTGATGCTGTACAGTCTTGATATTTATCAGCAAAAGGTGTAAAGTTGATTTAGCTTTAGCCACACGTGCGCTGAGTTTATTCTTGTAAACTGTAATCAAATGCGTGCCTGCCAGTTTTCTCTTTTCTTTTCGTTACAAAAATTACAAGTCTGTGCTCTTGATGGATTATGCGCACGCGTGTACGAGCCAGGTTTACAATACGGTAATAAAAGAAATATCTCCATCGCGCATTGTACATTGTTCCGTTTTTTAGTTATCGCGCGTTCGTCGGTGTGAGCATTGAAGAACTTGTAGTACGCTTGCCGTCCCATACGCATAAAATTGAGCAGAGTGCATGGAGCTTTACGAAGAGGTATGTTGCAGGATCGCTTGATGGACAGCCCACTCACCTGGTTGGTACATGTGCTCGTTCCTGGTGTGATGGAGTGGCAAGCAAAAATTACTTGCCTACGGCCATACATCACTCTCTTATCTCACGAGAAGAATGATCGCTCTAACATGAACGAAAGACTTGAGCCCAGGACGTTACGGGGCTAGAGCTTTCCGAACCTCGTACTTCGTTGTTGTGCACATTCAGGCCGCTTTGATTATGTGAGGTTTTTTTTTTAATGCGAAGCATTTCTTGGCGAATATTTGCTACTTTGACAGTATCTATCTATCTATCTATCTATCTATCTATCTATCTATCTATCTATCTATCTATCTATCTATCTATCTATCTATCTATCTATCTATCAATATATCTATCTATCTATCTATCTAGCCGCCTACGTGTTTGTGCCCTTATGGTCGTTTCGTTAACACAGTATGTACCAAAATTTTCATACTATGACAAGAGCATATCAGGAACATAAATGTTATATCATGACATGAATATCATGACAAGCGTGTCATGTAGGTCATAAGACAGCCGCCTACGTCATGGTTTCCTCATGGTCGTTTCGTGTAACTTGGTAGGTATCAAAATTGACATAGTATGACAGGAGTGTATGACGAACATAAGTGAGAGGTCATGACATAAATGTCATGACATGCGTGTCACCTAGGTCATGACAATGACTCAGCGAAAAAATATTAACACTCAAAAACCACTGAAATGAGTTCGGGTGCGTACTAAGTAAAGGAAACACTACAGGATGCCGGTATAAGTCATAGTCATCAGCATGAATTAGCATAAATGACAATGACTCAGTGAAAAAAGACACACTCAAAAGCAACTGAAATGTGTTCTGACGTGGATAATAAGTGAAGGAAACAGTAAAGGATGAAGATAGAAGTAATAGTCATGAGCATGACTCAGCAAAAATGACAATGACTCAGCGAAAAAAGATTAACACTCAAAAGCCACTGAAATGGGTTCTGACGTGGGTAATAAGTGAGTGAAACACTAAAGGATGATGGTAGAGGTCATAGTAGTGACCATGACTCAGCAAAAATCACTATGGCTCAGCGAAAAAACATTAGTAAGTAAGTATTTTATTTACAGTAAGCAATATGTAAAGCTCCCTGCTGGGGCAGGGGCTAAAGGCAATCAAGCCTGACAAAAGTACGTCCCTGTCCCTCCACAGTTCGTGACAGCTCACACACTTCAAGTTCAAAACAGTCAAAAAATATTGCAGTACATCAGTTTCAGAAAAATGGACCACTAGCAACGTACAAGAATACACATAACAAATCACATAAAGAAGAGAAAAATTTACATAACATCCCTAAATAATCGTACAGAAGAAGTTGTGCACGCCAAAATATACAGATACACAAAATAAATTTAAAAAATTGGAAACAGAATGCATGAGGATGCAATAAAATTACATTATTTATGAAAACACTCGGAATACTAATTCGTGAGTGATTTAAGCATTGGTCGAGACATGAAAATCCACAAGTTAATGTTGGTACTGTGTACATGTGGTAAAAAATTAAATTATGGGGTTTTACGTGCCAAAACCAGTTCTGATTATGAGGCACGCCGTAGTGGGGGACTCCGGAAATTTCGACCACCTGGGGTTCTTTAACGTGCACCTAAATCTAAGTACACGGGTGTTTTCGCATTTCGCCCCCATCGAAATGCGGCCGCCGTGGCCGGGATTCGATCCCGCGACCTCGTGCTCAGCAGCCCAACACCATAGCCACTGAGCAACCACGGCGGGTGTACATGTGGTAATTAATAAGTTATTTGCTTGTTTTTTAAATGCAGCACTACAAGCTTTGAAGTTCAATCTATCTGCAAGGATATTCAAAACATGATGTGTCTGGTACGCAGCACTTTGTTTTCCATAGTTAGTTCTTACTTTAGGTGCTCGTATCCTTTGTTCTCGTAAACAGTAGTATGGTTTTTCGATGCCGCTTTGTTCATTTGTTTATTTTGTTGAATTACTTGGAGCAATTTAAAATAGTACAACTGATCAACCCTGATCATGGAATGTTTTTTGAACAGTGGAGCAGTTGGCAGGTCTTGTAATTTTCCCCTGTACTTTTCGAAACAGCGCAATATTTTCTTCTGGACAGTAATAAGTCTATGGTAATTTCTTTGCGATGTTGTTCCCCATACTAATATCCCATAAGTTACCTTATAATGAAAAAGTGCATAGTACATATTTAATTTTAACCTTATTGGGATTAAGTGTACTGTTTTGTGAAAACAACCAACTATTCCCGCTAATGCGGTAATCAGGTGATTGACATGTGCGTTTCAGTTTAATTCCTCCTGAAACCACACACCAAGAAATTTTTGTTTCCTAACGTGCGTAATACAATTTCCTTCAAATGTGACATTTATTTCACTTATGGGCTGGTTTGTAGGTCTGAATATCATATAGTTTTTTTTGGCATTTAAGCGAAGCTTATTTTGCCTTAACCATTCTGAAAGATGCCTTAAATAGTTATTTACACTGACTTCAATTGATATTAAATTGTCTGATGAAAATAAAACGTTTGTATCATCAGCGTACATAATAAGTTCAGGGGAATAGGGAATTTCTACAATGTCATTTATATAAGCAAGGAACAATAGTGGCCCCAGTATGGACCCTTGGGGGACTCCTTGGTTTAACTTTATCTTTGTGGACATTGTGCTATTTATTTGCACGAATTGATAGCGATATTCAAGGTAACTTTTGAAGAGTTGAAGTGCGAGTCCATGTACTCCATACCTGAACAATTTATGAGTTAATAGTTCGAATTGTATGGAGTCAAATGCTTTTTGAAGATCAAGAAAGAGCCTAAGAGTGTATTTTTTCTTTTCCATATGATCGATTATCTTATCTTTGATATACAATAGAGCTTGTTCCGTTGACTTATTTTTTTGAAACCCATATTGACTCTTTGTTATTATTTGATGTTTCTCAAAAACGATGCAAGTCGATCGTAAATTACTCCTTCTAATATTTTTGATATTGTTGGAAGCACAGATATTGGTCGATAGTTTGCTAAGCTATTGATATCACCACCTTCATGTACTGCAATGACTTTTGCCACCTTTAATTGCTCCGGAAATGCACCGGCAGTGAGGGTGAGGTTGATAATATATGCCAATACATCACAAATCAATGATGATATCAATTTCAACTCAGCAGAGCCTATTTCATCGATCCCTGATGCAACATTGTTTTTAAGCTTTCTGACCAAGTTTTCTACTTCAACCGGATCTGTAGGTACCAAAAAATAGAATAAGGCACAGTAGACTTATCAGCAGTAGGGGCACTTTCCTTATTTCCATCGGTTGTAACATAGGAGCCCGCGTCTATGAAGTGTTCGTTCATGACATTGGCCAACCTTTCGCTGCTGAGTGTTTCGCCATTAATTCTTAGGTCCTGTGTCCTATGACAGTCTTTATTCCTGTTCGTAAGCCCATTTAAGACTTCCCATAATTTCCTCTGATTGTTGTAAATATTTCAATTAACTTTTCATAGTAGTTCAATTTAGCCTTCCTTATGTCTGAAGTTGAAACATTTATATGTCTTGTATTTAGTGAACGCGACAACTTATTCTTTATTTGAAGGCGCCTCTAAAGATCAGAATTTATCCAAGGCTTTCTGTATTTTTTATTTCTATCATGTGAGAACTTCTGAAGTGGAAATGCTGCGTCATAACTAGCACGCAACAGCTTTAAGATTGCGTTATAAGCTTCATCAGGGCTATGTTGCCCCTAAACAGTGCTCCAATCTAGGTTCTGAACTAAGTGAAAAAAATGTTCCCGAGTTTTGCTGTTTGTAGTTCGATGAAAAAATGTCTGGGTTTTTGGTATACGGAGGTGAGGAGTGTGTAGAGTGATGCCAGAAAGAAGACGGACATATGATCACTTATGTCATACTAAAAAACCCCGGTTTTTATATTCTGCGAATGTCAACTTGAAGCACATATATCAAGCAGCGTAGCGCTTACTGATGTAGTCATAGTAGGTAATGTTACAATATTTGTACTTCCATTCGTAGCCGGATAGACGAATTGGGTTTGATAATTTCGGTTCACAGATTACGATGATTGGGAAACGGTTAGAGTATACAAACTGACGAAAATCGGGCATCCGACATCTAAGTCCTCTGGCGTTCCACTGGATAATAGATGCCTCTCTGACCTCTTGGCGGAACGTTTGGTGATTGCCATCCATGGTTCTACTCGAGGGCTGCTAGGACTGGGCTCAGCGCGTCCAGCACTTGCAGGCCACTTCGAGCGGCTGGGGTTGCAATACTCGTCAGTAGCTCTTTAATGACATTCATTAGGGACCGCAGCATCGGTATGATCTGTCGGTCAGCCCTTGGTACTTCATCCACCGAAGTGTGCGTGGAAGTAGACATCAGGCGGGGAGGCTCCTTGGCAGGCTGTGTGCGCGGAAGCGCAGGCCAGTCTTCCGCGGCTTTAGATTTCTCAGTCTCAATCCTCTTCGTGCTTGTATGTTTACTTGCACTCGAAGGTAGTGGGTTGGGTGCGTTCTGCGTATGATCAACACCACGTCTTGTACGCTTGCGTCGACGATTACGCCGGCGTCGTATAGTCTCAGCAGCTTCTCTGTGGGATGAGCTGTCTCTGACCATTTGTTTAAGCACGGAAATTTCTCTCCGGATTTGCGGGCACTCTTTGGATGAGGCATCATGGGATCCATCACAGTTACTGCACTTTAAATGTGTTGCGCGGCCAGCGTCCACAGTGTGCGACTCAGCGCAGCGTGGACAAACCGTACTCTTTGTACAGACGCCCTTGACATGGCCGATCTTCATGCAGTTATGGCACTCAAGTGGCTTGGACACGAATGGGCGAACAGCATGTCGGAAGTGGCCAACCATGACATGCGAAGGAATGGAATCGCCCTTGAATATCAATTTCACGCAGCGGGAGTTGCGAAGGCGGAGCACATGTGTGATGATAGCTCCTTCGGTCACTGGTTTGATGAAAATTGGCAGATCCGAGTTCGCTATGGCCAAATCAATGTCGTAAATGACGCCCGCCATGCTGGATTCGTCCAATGGTACACGCGGTCGGACTTTGATGCCTCCCAAATCGGTTATTTTCCGAAGCTTGTCCAACGCGCTACAATTTGTCGTGTCCACAGCGAGGATATTCTTTCGCGTGTTTATTCGAACTTCCCTTATGTCATTCGGCGCCACCCCCTCGAGGAACTTGGAGAGAGCTTGCCTGTTAAGCGTTCGGAGGCTGATGGAGGAGTCCTCAGGTACGAAGAGGACTGAGTGCGGCCAGCGTTCAATTTTTGTCTTCATTGTTAATGTCCTCGCTTGTGAAGACACCTTAAGAAACCTTCTTTTGGCTTTCCTGCTCATCACAGACTCAAAGCTGTCATCCGACGAGTCGTCGCCGGTGACCGAGTACAGTTCGGTGTCCTCGCTGGTGGTAGACCAGGAACCTCGTTTCCTCGACGAGCTCGCCATGGTTGACCTTTGGCCGGGTGTCACCGCAGTTGATTCCGCGTCCATAGCCACAAGGCAGCGAGCCTGGCTGATGACCTCGCTGGTGCTGGACCACGCGCGTTGATTCCTCAGGGAGCTTGCCATAGCAGACCTCAGGCAGGGCGGGCCTGTGGAAGGCTCCGCGTCCGTTCAATCATGTCTTTAACTTGCAGCGAAAGCAGCAAGCTGGTTGTGTTTATTCGTCGGGAGCTTACCTACGTCGTTCAGCAAGTGCCACCTCATGATGAGAATCAGTATGTTTGCCTGACTGTTAAGAAGAAAAAGGTAGCCTTTACACTGGTGGGTACCTACTTATCCCCT
This sequence comes from Dermacentor silvarum, assembly GCF_013339745.2. Taxonomy (NCBI): domain Eukaryota; kingdom Metazoa; phylum Arthropoda; class Arachnida; order Ixodida; family Ixodidae; genus Dermacentor; species Dermacentor silvarum. The sequence continues at coordinate 103,959,806 of NC_051161.1, read as the reverse complement.
TCAACCCGGTTTGATAGCAAGAGACTAGAAGATATCTTGACAGCAACCCCTGGTCCATGGATTATCACGGGAGACTTTAACGCCCACCACCCTATCTGGGGAAGCTCTAAAATTAACGCAACCGGCCGACGACTGCCTTCATTCACATCTGACCATGGACTGTCCCTTCTTAATGATGGGAGCCCTACCTTTTTACGAGGCTCATCATACAGCAGTTGCTTAGACTTGGCTTTTCTGTCACGTCGCTTGGCTACACGTGTAAAGTGGTTTTTAGACATTGAGACACATGGGAGTGATCATATCCCCAGTTACCGTAAGATCAAGGGTTTGGCCAGCTGCCATTCGCCAAACACAATCCGGCGAATTGACTGGTCTACACTCGAAACCAGCATGGAAGAAGCTTGTCGCAACGGTCTCCCTTCTGGCCTTCAGCAAGCTATCAAGGAGGCAACGCAGAATGCGATGTGCACGCTGACATGCAATCCAAGGTTCTCCAAATCCGACGTGGAGTTAGAGCGATTCCGTGCGATTCGTCGGCGGGCCGAGCGAAGATACAGACGCACAAAGTCCATCCATGATCTCAGAATAGCCAGACGCACGCAAAAGAAAATCCAGCGCCGAATGGCCAAACTGGAATCTCAACGGTGGGCAAAATTTTGTGAATCCCTAGACCCCCGAAAATCTCTTTCTCACATATGGAGAACCGTGCGAGGCCTACGTACATTTACCGAACAATGCGTGCCTTTCAAAGCCTTGGCACTCTTCCAACGTCGAGAGGACATTGAGGTAGCGGAAGATTTCTGCAGAAAGATTGCAGGTCAATCAACCTACACAGGCCCCCTTGGTACGGATAGCATTGAGCCGCATACACGGGACTCGCGCATGAACTTGCCTTTCACCACAGAGGAGCTTGATGCGGCTCTTGCTTTGTGTAATCGGTCGTCGTCTCCCGGACCAGATGGCATATCGTACCGCATCTTGTGCCAGCTAGGTGAGCGAGCTCGAAATGCCTTGCTGGATATATTCAATGAATCCTGGCAGGATGGAAACGTTCATCAAGAATGGAAGACAAGCCGCCTGGTGCCACTCCTCAAACCTGGCAAGTCACCATTAGAGCTCGCGTCATACCACCCAATCGCGCTGGCAAGTTGCGTAGGGAAGGTGATGGAACGCATGATCCTTGCCAGATTGGAGTGGTACCTGGAACGCTACCAAGTTTATCCAAATGCTATGGCCGGCTTTCGACGTCACCGCTGCTCCATCGATAATGTCATCGATCTGGTCACTCACGTCCAGCATCAAAAGAGATGTAAACGATTATCAGTCGCTATGTTTCTGGACGTAAAAGGAGCTTATGACAATGTTGCTCATGATGCCATACTTGATGCTCTGGAATCGGTTGGCCTTGGTGGCCGCGTGTACCGGTGGACCCGCAACTACTTACACATGAGATCATTCTTTGTGCAGACCGAGTACGGTCCGACGTCTCAACACTGCACATACCGTGGTGTTCCTCAAGGTGGCGTCTTGAGTCCCACACTATTCAACCTTGTTCTTGTCGGTCTCGTGGAGCGCATACCAAATGCTGTCCATATATCAATGTATGCTGATGACATCTGCGTGTGGACGTCAGGTGTAACACGTCCTCAGGTACGCGCGAGACTTCAAAAATCTGCGACATCGATTTCGGCGTATCTAAGCGAACAAGGCCTCCAGATTTCACCTGAGAAATGTGCGCTGGTCGCGTTTACGCGGAAGTCAATGACGCCTTACGCCATATCCATCAATGGGCAAAACATCTGTTACGCCAGGACGCATAGATTCTTAGGGGTGATCATTGATCGAGACCTTAGCTGGTGTCCCCATGTGACCTACCTGAAGAAATGCCTAATGGCCATTTCACACGCTTTCAAATTTCTTGGAGGGAAAACGTGGGGAGTGTCAGTACAAGCAATGTTACAACTATACAGGGCACTGTTTCTCGGATATCTGAGATACAGCTTACCTCTACTGAGCAATACCTGCAGAAGCAACATCCGCACAATCGAAAGTGCTCAGGCGCAGGCACTAAGGGTTTGTCTTGGATAGCCACGATGCACATCGACAGCGGAAACAATTGCAACAGCTCAAGATTACCCAGTGACAACTCATATGACATTGGAAGTGCTCAGAGCACACATCAGGCACATTGCCCGCTCCCCTTTCCATCACCTCGCCACTCTGCCGAATGACCGACCCAATGCCTCCTTTTGCCAGGCGATATCGGCGTACCGTGACTGCCTCCCTCGAGATTATACGCCTGCCGAGAGACTGCTATCACCTCCTTGGTGTTTGGCTCGTCCACAAGTTCGACTCTCGGTACCAGGGATTCGAACGAAAGCAGGACTCTCGTCCCCAGCTCTCAAGCAGCTATCTCCTCTCATGCTGCATGAGACATACAAGGACCATTTTCACATTTACACTGATGGCTCGACAACTCTTGACGGATTTACAGGGGCTGTGATCTTCCCCGCAAAAGCTGTGACCCTTCAGTTTCAAACTTCTCACCGAACAACGTCGACTGCGACGGAGCTTGCTGCACTTCGCTGCGCACTTCACATGATTCACGAAGACTTACCACGAAGATGAAGCGTATTTACAGATTCAAAGGCCACCCTGCATTGTCTGCTATCCGCTATACGTCGTGGACAACAAGACCAACTTGTGCTGGAAATAAGGCACCTTTGTCACCAACTAGCAGAAAAAGGACATGACATCACTTTTCAGTGGCTCCCAGGCCACTGCGGCGTCATGGGCAACGAACAGGCCGATGAAGCTGCGAGGAGGGCTCACGAAAATGCTGTGAAGGAACCCATCCCGCTATCAAGAGCCGATGCAGTAACAAAGCTTCGCATAATCGTGCGTGATTCCACACGAGCAATGTGGAACACACCTGGTTTCCAACATACTCGACTGCACCGCCTGGACCCATCCCTCCGACTACGCATTCCATCTGGACTTCCTCGAATCGAGACAACTGCTCTCTGCCGACTGTGGCTTGGAGTATCCTTTACGAATGCTTTTGCTTGTCGCATTGGAATGGCTGACAGTGCTGCCTGTGATACTTGCGGCAGCGAGGAAACAGTCCAACATATCCTGTGTCATTGTCCCCGCTACAGCTTCCAGAGACAGTCGCTCGTAACGGAGTTGGCACGCCTCGACAACCGGCCGCTTTCTGAGCAGACGATTTTAGAATGCCGACTGATACGGTCTTCACAGCAGAAGGCGACGAGGGCGCTACTGAAGTTCCTCCGGTCAAGCGACCTGTTTGAACGACTGTGACGCTCCCGAGTTCCTTTGTGTGTGTGTGTGTGTTTAATCTCCCTCTCTAAGTGTGTGCATTTTTCTTTATCTTTCTGTCTCCCCTTACCCCTTCCCCAGTGTAGGGTAGCAAACTGGATAGTTACTTTCCGGTTAACCTCCCTGCCTTTCGCATCTCATTTATCTCTCTCTCTCTCTCTTTGTACTTCCATAAGTAAGCGAAAGCGTTTCAAATTCTTTCGCATAGGGATCATTGGAGCAGAGATCGATATTTATATCGGCCATAATTATGCAAGGAATAATTCAGAGAACAGTTGATGATACCACAACATCAAGGAACTGAATAAACTTCTTTTTGTGGGCCTGTATACACCAACTACTAAAAATGGTGCAACACACATGGTCATGCTTTCAATATCATCATTCATGACAGAATATTTATCAAGCAGTTCACAAGAAAGCGCATCTTTAAAATAAATAGCGAGACCTCCACCAAACTTGCAGCGGAGCGTCCGTCGACGAAGTTGATAAGGGCGAATTCCGTGAGCCGAGCTAAGGACAGCGAGCTGCAAAAGCAGAAGGTGTGTTACGATTTGCACTGTCTGTGCACTGCCGCCGAACTCAAAACAATCAAAACCACAAAAATAACACTCAAAAACCACTGAAATGGGTTCGGACGTGGGTAATACGGGGAGGAAACACTAAAGGATGGTGGTGCAAGTCATAGTGATGAGCATGACTCAGCAAAAATGACAATGACTCAGCGAAAAAAGCTTAACACTCAAAAGTCACTGAAATGGGTTTTGACGTTGATAATAAGTGAAGCAAACACTAAATGGTGATGGCAATATTCATAGTTATGACTATTACAATCGCCTGGTTGTTTCATGACCTACGTGACATGCATGTCACGACATTCATATCATGACATATCATTTATGTTCGTCATATACTCTTGTCATAGTATGCCAATTTTGGAACATACAAGGTTAACGAAACGACCATGAGAGCACAAAGACATAGGCAGCTAGATAGATAGACACTGTCAAAGTAGCAAATGTTCGCCAAGAAGTGCTTCGCATTTAAAAATATTAACACTTAAAACCACTGAAGTGGGTTTGCACGTGGGTACTAAGTGAAGGAAACACTAAAGGATGATGGTAGAAGTCATAATAATGGGCATGACTCAGCAAAAATGACAATGACTCAGCGAAAAAAGATTAATACTCAAAAACCACTCAAATGGACGTAGGTACTAATTGAGGGAAACACTAAACGATTGTGGTACAAGTCAAAGTCATGACCATGACTCAGCAAAATTGAGAGTGACTCACCGAAAAAAAGATTAACACTCAAAATGGGTTCGGATGTGGTACTAAGTCAAGGAAGAGGTTAAAGCTTGATGGTCGAAGTCACCGTCATGAGCATGAGTAAGGCTTTCGACTTAAGATCTCTTACCTGCAGCTAAAGGGACTCCTGAGGACACATGACATGAATGTAGTGATATGCGTGTCATGTAGGCCATGAAAGAGCCGCCTACGTCTTGGTGCTGTCATGGTCGTTTCGTTAAGTTGTTAGGCTCCCCGCAAACTGCTTCGCATAACATCGATTCCCACAGGGCGTGGGATCTGCCGGCTTTTTTCTAAGCAACGCGTTACAACCAATATTTTTCAATCGTTTGTCCTACGAAAGTGTTGACAGCATTCCGGCGAACATTATCTGTAATAACCGCGGGGCTATGTACGTCTTCCCTTTTCGAGGATAGCAGGATAACTTTGGTTTTAAAACTACGATTGTGCTGAAGAATATCTTTAGCTGCAATATGAAAAAATGAGAGGAATTTTTGCTCGATGCACCTAAGACCGCTTTGGTCAAACGTTCTGATAAGTATTAGTTCTGCCTATGCAGTCAGTATCACATGTCTGCATGCGCTCGGCGCACAGCGAAATCTTTTTTCTGGCCAAAAGTGTTATTAAGAAGAAGGAGCTTCTTGCGTCCTTAAATCTAACTAGAGGTTTCTGGGCAGTTTTGGTGTATCATTAGAGGCCTTTGGAAGACTGTGGTGTAATGCACAGCCTTTCTTCTACAGAGCGAGCAGGAAAACACGCCTACACTCTTAGCACGGTAACGTTTACTAAAGGGGTATATTTTCACAAATTTGTGCACCTATAAAGAAAAGTTACGTAGTAACCTTTATTTAAGTAACCTTTAATAAAGGCCATACTCTCACAAATTTGTAACCTATAAGTTGGACATAAAATTGTAACCTTTACTTAAGTAACGTTTAATAAAGGGGCATATTCTCACAGATTTGTGCACCTATAAAATAAAAGACTACGTGTACCTATACTAAAGGTTACTATATAGTAACCTTTAGTGTAGGTACACGTAGCCTTTATGTATGGAACCTTTCGTGTAGGCATAGAGTCTTGCAAGGCTTCACACGTGCGTCCTTCTGCGCATGTCCATGAATTTAGGACATTGATTCTTCGACCAACCACCAAACTTCACCGCAATGCACTAGCGTAACTCACTGAACAGAACTTCATAAAAATTGTACTTCAAATGATCGGCCGAATTTCTACAACTTTCGGTTGCCAACGTCAGGATGATACTCGCTTCTGAAAATATAGGCATTTAAGGCACTTAGTCATAACTTCTCTGCTGCGTTATATTAGCGAACAAGTAACTCAGCGCGATATAAAAGACAGACACAAGAAAGGGAGAAACAAAGACAAACGCTTGTCTTTGTTTCTCCCTTTCTTGTGTCTGTCTTTTATATCGCGCTGAGTTACTTGCTCAATTATGGAAAACCAACTAGCCCAATAATTAACTATTCTAGGTGATATTAGCGCTTTGGTCAAGGTTAAAGCACTGCTATAACTCAGCAGGGAAATTACGTGTCATAAAAGCTTACGTTATCGGAAAAAAGGTATCCTTTCGACGTAGCTAACGGAAAGTTGTTGAACTTCGGCTGATCTTCCGAAATACAATTTTTCTGAAAACGCTGCCCTGTGTGTTAGGCTAGTGCCCTGCAGTGTGAAGTTCAATCGGTGGCCGAAAGAGCAATGTGCGAAATTCATGTGCCTGCGCAGAAGGACGCGCGGGTGACAACGTGCAAGACTGGATGCCTATACGAAAGATTACAAAAAAAAGGTTTCTAAAAATGGCCGCTGGGGTTATGCCCTAATTTCTTGGACATGACTCATTGTCGAAAACCAAAAAATATTCAGCTCTTAAGATAAAATGACATTTTATTGCTGTGAAAACTTCATAGCGGCGACAGACAGTGTTTGCACGATAGTCAATACATTTGGGGACAAAATTTTACTAATTAACTTTTTTCATTTCTTTTAGGGCATTTGATTGCATATTGAAGGCAGCCAGTACTGAAAGAATACCGATTTGCCGTAATTGTGCCTGGCACCAATTTAGAGAAATTGAATCTGCAAGGAAGTGCGTTGCTGTTTCAGCTATTCTTTCTGCACAACCTGCAGCAAAATTTTGTAACTATCTCAGCTAGAACAGCAATGCATTTTATGGCGTGTTTGCTGCTAAATTCTGTAAATATCTCAACTGGAACAGCAATGCATTTTATGGCATGTTCGCAGTATGTGTTTTTCAGACTATTCTGTGGCAGAATGCTTCCAGCAACCGGATATGGAGTGCTGATTGACCAGCTCTGCCGTTAACCACGATTGTTTATTTACATGCAAATCAATCAAACATTGGTAATATTCGTACTACACTCTTAGCACGGTAACGTTTACTAAAGGGGTATATTCTCACAAATTTGTGCACCTATAAAGAAAAGTTACACAGTAACCTTTATTTAAGTAACCTTTAATAAAGGGCATACTCTCACAAATTTGTAACCTATAAGTTGGACATAAAATTGTAACCTTTACTTAAGTAACGTTTAATAAAGGGGCATATTCTCACAATTTTGTGCACCTATAAAATAAAAGACTACGTGTCCTATACTAAAGGTTACTATATAGTAACCTTTAGTATAGGTACACGTAGCCTTTATGTATGTAACCTTTAGTGTAGACATACAGTCTTGCAAGGCTTCACACGTGCGTCCTTCGGCGCATGTCCATGAATTTAGGACATTGGTTCTTCGGCCAACCACCAAATTTCACCGCAATGCACTAGCGTAACTCACTGAGCAGAACTTCATAAAAATTCTACTTCAAGTGATCGGCCGAATTTTTACAACTTTCGGTTGCCAACGTCAGGAGGATACTCGCTTCTGAAAATATAGGCATTTAAGGCACTTAGTCATAACTTCTCTGCTGCGTTATATTAGCGCTTTGGTCAAGGTTAAAGCACTGCTATAACTCAGCAGGGAAATTACGACTAAGTGTTATAAAAGCTTATGTTATCGGAAAAAGGTATCCTTTCGACGTAGCTAACGGAAAGTTGTTGAACTTCGGCTGATCTTCCGAAATACAATTTTTCTGAAAACGCTGCTCAGTGAGTTACGCTAGTGCCCTGCAGTGAAGTTCAATGGGTGGCCAAAAGAGCAATGTGCAAAATTCATGTGCATGCGCAGAAGGACGCGCGGGTGACAACGTGCAAGACTGGATGCCTATACGAAAGATTACAAAAAAAGGTTCCTAAAAATGGCCGCAGGGGTTATGCCCTAATTTCTTGGACATGACTCATTGTCGAAAACTAAAAAATATTCAGGACTAGAGACAAAATGACATTTTATTGCTGTGAAAACTTCATAGCGGCGACAGACAGCATTTGCACGATAATCAATACATTTGGAGACAAAATTTTACTAATTAGCTTTTTTCATTTCTTTGGGGACATGTAATTGCATATTGAAGGCAGCCAGTACTGAAAGAATACCGATTTGCCATAATTGTACCTGGCACCAATTTAGAGAAATTGAATCTGCAATGAAGTGCGTTGCTGTTTCAGTTATTCTTTCTGCACAACCTGCAGCAAAATTATGTAAATATCTCAGCTAGAACAGCAATGCATTTTATGGCATGTTTGCTGCAAAATTCTGTAAATATCTCAACTGGAACAGCAATGCATTTTATGGCATTTTCGCAGTATGTGTTTTTGAGACTAATCTGTGGCAGAATGCTTCCAGCAACCGATATGGAGTGCTGATTGACCAGCTCTGCCGTTAACCACGATTGTTTATTTACATGCTAATCAGTCAAACATTGGTAATATTCGTACTAATGATTATTGCTGAAATTCCGTTGCGATGACTATAAAACTTGTTCCGCAGAAATCAACATTTCGTCTCAAATTCTCTTTTTTTAATATTCAAGGACAGACTGGTTAACAACGTGTAAACCTTTGCCACCTTGCTATTTTACAGCGCAGGTCATTTACACAAGGCAGCTTCCAGGAATTAGTATAATGCACGATGCATCAAGACAGTTGTACCTATTGAAATAAGCTGGTACATACTTGGTAATTTTGGATTAAATGTGCAAGACACAAAATAATTAATGAAATACACAGTATGTTGCTTTTGTATAGGTGAATGCATCGTATACAGGTTCGTCCCACAACATATTTCTTTCCTGCGGGCCATGTTGAAATTTTTTTGCAAAAAGTATCATGTCGTCATCCCATGATAGTGAGATTTCTAATAATTATATTTTGCACAAGTGGAAAGTATATCTGAAAAGGCGGCACATTTCAATTATAGAGCAGCACCCACATTCTGGTAATGATGTGAGTAGCAGCTGTGAGAAGGAAAGCTGACACAAAACATTTAGTGAAAATGTCATGATTACTTTATTTGCATATACAAAACAAGGTAACTCAAAGCTTTCCCTTCACAAGCAAAATTACATTTTGCCTTGGTCTGTTTTCTTCTTCACGGCCATGAAGCAATAATGAAAAAACCTCTGAGTACCGCGCTCCCTGGCAACACAAATTTCAACGGCATCACGAGGAATGGGGCAAAAAAAGAGAAATGTTGAAGGTTCGTGTACAATATGTTCAAATACAAATACATATAAGTTTTAGACTTCCACGAGGAGGACGATCTCATCCCTGTTGCGAGCACAATCATGTCTCTTTGGTGCTAGTATGTCAGTTGCTAATTCTCCGATCTCCTTGCTGTGTAGTGGAGCCTACAACGACAAAAAAGTAATCTTACAATCTCATAGTTACTTGTTAGCGTCCCCTGCAAACAACAGCTATTACCATGTAATGAAAGAGACATAAATAAACCACAAACAGATGAAAAACTACCACAGAACAAATAATTAAACACGCCTAAGGTGAATATACTCTTCTGTCTAGGAAATGTCGGTAACAATAAAAATTAAAGAATAAAAAACTGAACAAAAATGAATTCTCAAGTCAGTTCGTACTCCCCTCCAGTACAAGTACAAAAGACAACACCACAATAATGTGACAGTTTCACAGTCAAAACGCAATGTCAAGTGATTACAAACTGAATATCAGCACAAAACACCAGTTCCGTGCATGAGGTCAATGTTGTGCGTCCGCACAAGAGTGCCACATAAACTTAAAATTTAAGAATAACCAACACGGTGACTGATAGTGATAAAAAATATTAAACAACAGTGTTTATGAAACGAGCAAGTAGTTTACTTAAATAAAACTGAACAGTGCGAGCATGAGTATGAATTGACGGTGAAATTTACGACAGACACACACCAGCAAATAAATAGTTGAACAGGAAGCATTGCTTACCTAGGTCACATTTATTGCTGTCTTCGGCATTCATTACAGCAGTCACAACACAAACGATGCTCACCACTCTCAGGTAAGCGAAGAACTTTACCATTGGCCATCGGCAATGCGTCTCGTCGCAGCGGCCACGCAGCACGCCAAACATGTCCCTGCTCCACGCCCGGCGTCATGGCTTCTTTTCAGCGGCGCGCGCGCCTTTAGGAGTCTTTTTAGTAACTGTACCACCCGTCACGAGTGACTCAGACACACAACACGCTTGGTAAGCGCACGCCACCAAATCCGAGAGCGGAAAAACGTGCTTAAAGCGATGAAACAAAGCGCGACACGACCGTTTCAAAATGACACCACCGGCGATACTCTTCCCGGCATGCATCGCGAGAACTGCGCAATGCGAAGGAGATATGACAGCGCTCATGTTTGGCTGAAGCTGAAGCGCGTTTGATTACGCCCCGCATCTAGGGCAACTAAAAATAATAATCAAACTATAGTTCCGTCAAAGTATCACAGGACCATATATATATCAAGACGCTAGTATTCTAATGTTTCAGGATGTTGCTGTTCGTTTGTATTTGTATGTTTTCTCCCTGCTCATTTGGCCGGCCGCCATTGTGGCCTCCCACCGCGAGCGCACGTTCATCTCTCTACGAGACCTTACTGGAGCGGCTGTCGGCCGCTGTCATGTGAATGAAACGGCGTCTTTCTCGCGTGTTAGTGATCGGGCAAAATTGGTGCGTGTCTGGCGTTCTCTAATGAACCCAACATTTGCTGTAATTTAGGAACCACTCCCTCTAATACGTCAAAAATACAAAAAGAAAGAAAAGAAGAAAAAGAAAGCGCTGTGGCCTCAGTTGCAGTGTACAAGTAAGTCTGATTACGAAGCATCTTTCTCGCCCTGCGGATTAGTTATTCGACCTGCTCTACGCTTTGATTCTGTCGGTCGTCGAGATTTTACAGTACTCTAGCGTGCGCCCACGTGCGACCTTCAGTGTGCGCCCGCTGTTAGTGGGTGTCGCGTTTCAGGAGAATATAAAACAAACGCGAATATAGGGAACATTGATACACAAGGAAATAATAAAAAAATATTGGGTACAAGTATACACTCAATCACCATAATGCATCCGCTTTTAGTTTTTGTGCAGGTACACAAGTCTATGTTTTATACCACAGCCTAAAATGCGTGCAGCGGCAGCGGGGAGCTTTCCATCACATTGAACCGTAGTGATAATTCAAGCCACAACATCGTTTGCCACAATATTCTCCGATGTATGTTCACTGTTTCTGTTGCTTCCTTTTAGATTATAATGGCACGTATGCAGTAGAGATCAGTGACGAATGAATTGCTGCTGTCTCTCTTGAGCATACGCTCGTGCAAGATTTAAATTTCTTTTTTACATTGTGAAACCAAAGATCCCCACTGGTGTCAATAAAATATTAATTTAGTCCAACCTGCCTCATTCCCTCGGCCGCACAACATATCGTATAGGTTAGTCCCGGCTAAAAACACCACATCAGGATCGCAATACGACACAATAATAAGTAAACTTCCAATCCATACTGTAGGTCCCCTAAGCCACGAATGCCAACTCGTTTAGAGGTTACAACCTAAAGGTTACAAGACATTTGGCGTTGCAGTAACCTTTAAAATAGACGCTTCGGCACATGTAACCTCTAGCCGCGACGGAAATTCACGAAAACACAAAGATCAAATTTTTTTAGTCACCCAGTAACCTTTATTTTATAAGTTACTCGCAATTATAGGTTAACATAAACGTTACCGTGCTAAGAGTGTAATGATGATTATTCGGGTTTATTGGCGCAATTCGTACTAATGATCATTGCTGAAATTCTGTTGCGATGACTATAAAACTTGTTCCGCAGAAATCAACATTTCGTCTCAATTATCTTTTTTAATATTCAAGGACAGACTGGTTAATAACGTGTAAACCTTTGCCACCTTGCTATTTTCCAGCGCAGGTCATTTAAACAAGGCAGCTTCCAGGAATTAGTATAGAATGCACGATGCCTCAAGACAGTTGTACCTTTTGAAATAAGCTGGCACATACTTGGTAATTTTGGAATATGTGTGCAAGACACAAAATAATTGATGAAATACACAGCATGTTGCTTTTGTATAGGTGAATGCATGGTATACAGGTTCGTCCCACAACATATTTCTTTGCTGCGGGCCATGTTGAAAGTTTTTTGCAAAATGTATCATGTCATCCTATGATAGTGAGATTTCTAATAATTATATTTGCACAAGTGGAAAGTATATCTGAAAAGGCGGCACATTTCAGAATGAATACGCATTTCAGCCTGCATACATCTCGTTTATCAATAAAAAATTAGAGGTATGAGACGGCAGCACCCACATTCTGGAAATGATGTGAGCAGCAGCTGTGAGAAGGAAAGCTGACACAAAACATTTAAGGAAAATGTCATGATTACTTTATTTGCATATACAAAACAAGGTGACTCAAAGCTTTCCCTTCACAAGCAAAATTACATTTTGTCTTGGTCTGTTTTTTTCTTCACGGCCATGAAGCAATAATGAAAAAACCTCTGAGTACAGCGCTCCCTGGCAGCACAAGTTTCTACAGCATCACGAGGAATGAGGCAAAAAAAAAAAAACGAGAAACATTGAAGGTTCGTGTACAATATGTTCAAATACAAATACATATAAGTTTTAGACTTCCACGAGGAGGACGATCTCATCCCTGTTGCGAGCACAATCATGTCTCTTTGGTGCTAGTATGTCAGGTGCTAATTCTCCGATCTCCTTGCTTTGTAGTGGAGCCTACAACGACAGACAAGTAATCTTACAATCTCATAGTTACTTGTTAGCCTCGCCCTGCAAACAACAGCTATTACCACATAATGAAAGAGACATAAATAAACCACAAACACATGAAAAACTACCACAGAACAAATAATTAAACACGCCTAAGATGAATATACTTTTCTGTCTAGGAAATGTCGGTAACAATAAAAATTAATGATTAAAAAACTGAACGAAAATAAATTCTCAAGTCAGTTCGTACTCCCCTCCCGTACAAGTACAAAAGTCAATACCGCAATAATGTGACAGTTTAACAGTCAAAACGCAATATCAAGTGATTACAAACTGAATATCAGAACAATAAACGAGTTCCGTGCATGAGGTCAATGTTGTGCGTCCGCACAAAAGTGCAACATAAACTTGAGATGTAAGAATAACCAACATGGTGACTGTTAGTGATAAAAAATATTGAAACAACAGTGTTTATGAAGCGAGCAAGTAGTTTACTTAAATAAAACTGAACAGTGCGAGCATGAGCATGCATTGACGGTGAAATTCACGACAGACACACCAGCAAATAAATAGTTGAACAGGAAGCATTGCTTACCTAAGTCACATTTATTGCTGTCTTCGGCATTCATTACAGCAGTCACCACACAAACGATGCTCACCACTCTCAGGTATGCGAAGAACTTTTACCATTGGCCATCGGCAATGCGTCTCGTCGCAGCGGCCACGCAGCACGCCAAACATGTCCCTGCTCCACGCCCGGCGTCATGGCTTCTTTTCGGTGGCGCACGCGCCTTTAGGAGTCTTTTTAGTAACTGTACCACCCGTCACGAGTGACTCAGACACACAGCACGCTTGGTGAGCGCACGCCACCAAATCCGAGAGCGGAAAAACGTGCTTAAAGCGATGAAACAAAGCGCGACATGACCGTTTCAAAACGACACCACCGGCAATACTCTTCCCGGCATGCATCGCGAGAGCTGCGCAATGCGAAGTAGATATGACAGCACTCATGTTTGGCTGAAGCTGAATCACGTTTGATTACGCTCCGCATCTAGCGCAACTAAAGATAATAATCAAACTATAGTTCCGTCAAAGTATCACAGGACCATATATATATCAAGACGCTAATATTCTAATGTTTCAGGATGTTGCTGTTTGTTTGTATTTGTATGTTTTTTCCCTGCTCATTTGGCCGGCCGCCATTGTGGCCTCCCACCGCGAGCGCACGTCCATCTCTCCACGAGACCTTACTGGAGCGGCTGTCGCCCGCTGTCATGTGAATGAAACGGTGTTTTTATCGCGTGTTAGTGAGCGGGCAAAATTGGTGCGTGTCTGGCGTTCTCTAATGAACCCAACATTTGCTGCAATTTAGGAACCACTCCCTCTAATACGTCAAAAATACAAAAAAAGAAAGAAAAGAAGAAAAAGAAAGCGCGGGGGCCTCAGTTGCAGTGTACTAGTAAGTATGATTACGAAGCATCTTTCTCGCCCTGCAGATTAGTTATTCGACCTGCTCGACGCTTTGATTCTGTCGGCCGTCGAGCTTTTACAGTACTCTAGCGTGCGCCCACGTGCGACCTTCAGTGTGCGCCCGCTGTTAGTGGGTGTCGCGTTTCAGGAGAATGTAAAACATACGCGAATATAGGGAGCATTGATACACAAGGAAACAGTGAAACAAAATATTGGGCACAAGTATACATTCAATCACCATAATGCATCCGCTTTTAGTTTTTGAGCAGCTACACAAGTCTATGTTTTATACCACAGCCTAAAATGCCTGCAGCGGTAGCGAAGGGCTTTCCGTCACATTGAACCGTAGTGATAATTCAAGCCACAACATCGTTTGCCACAATATTCTCTGATGTATGTTCACTGTTTCTGTGGCCTCTTTTTAGATTATAATGGCACGTATGCAGTAGAGATCAGTGACGAATGAATTGCTGCTGTCTCTCTTGAGCACACGCTCGTGCAAGGTTTAAATTTCTTTTTTACATTGCGAAACCAAAGATCCCCACTGGTGTCAATAAAATATTAATTTATTCCAACTTGCCTCATCCCCTCGGCCGCACAACATATCGTATAGGTTAGTCCCGGATAAAAACACCACATTAGGATCGCAATACGACACAATAATAAGTAGACTTCCAATCCATACAGTAGGTCCCCTGAGGCACAAATGCCAACTCGTTTAGAGGTTACAATCTAAAGTTTACAAGACATTTGGCATTGAAGTAACCTTTAAAATATACGCTTCGGCTCATGTAACCTCTAGCCGTGACGGAAATTCACGAAAACACAAAGATCAAGTTTTTTTAGTCACCGAGTAACCTTTATGTTATAAGTTACTCGCAATTATAGGTTAGCATAAACGTTACCGTGCTAAGAGTGTACTTAAGGTCCCGACTTGCCTGTGCTATTGATTACTCATACCTCAATTAAACAAAATGGCGGAAATGACTTGTTAATTAGAGTACATGCCCAAATTGATAAATGCAAGACAAGAATTCATTTCGAGCGAGGAAGAACCAATTGAATTTTAATTACCTTTTTACGAAAGAACACTGCCATTAACTGCAAATTTGAAAAGAATGGAACAAATGTATGGAAGAAAACTTTATCTCTCGCGAAACTCGACGGAAACCAACGCATAATTGTAAGCTTGCTAATTTATAGTACCTTCAATTCTTTAAACTTTTTGTCATTTGAAGACGATTGCAACTTGTACAGAAATGTATTCTCTCAGAAATGGCTATACTGTTGTACTTCCGCGCCTACTGTCGCCTCTCCTAGTGAACTGACTGCTCTATCCTTGCCGATATCAGCGGCCATGCAGCAGCATGAGCACATGATAATGTTCCTTTCTTCTTCGAGTATTTTTTGGACCATAGTGAGAAAAAAAAGAAGAAATGCAGAGTACTGGTAACCGCCTCTATATCTGGGCCGTATATGAGTTCATTGAAAAGAAGGCAGTTCCATAAAATGCGCCGATAAGTTATGGCATCTGAAGAGTTCACGGAAAGAATTTACTGTGTCTTCAAAACATCGCGCCTGTCAGAAGCACCACTTTGCTTTTGAGTGTCACAACTGCGTATTTCTGTCGATGGATGCCGCCGTCTGCTGAATTTGCCTAAACAGCATTTTAGCTTCATTTTTTGTTAATATTCTTTTCTTTTGTGCCCGTAGTGGAAATGGATACTTGCGTTGGTAGTCAGTGCGTTTATTGGATTGGCTTTCTAACACTGTTTATTTTATTCAAAGCGAATTACGTTTCTTTGTATACTGACCTCCTGCTCTAGAACAGTTGAGGAATTCCAAACTGTTACAGCAGTCAAAACTGCAATGCAACGCCTCTGACGGGAGTATACCATCTGTTTGTTTTTACCAAGGGTGACGCTAACGATAAAAAGGCTGACAACACTGAGAATAGGTGAGTTACATATTGCGTACTAGATAGTTTTTGAAAACCCGGTTTGAAATATTATGCACAGGTCTATAGGTACACGTCTATATATGCACATATCTATGTAATGACAATTATTAAACATTGATACATAGGGTCAAGGTTATAAACATGACATTCCGTAAGTGACATTTTCTGGTTGCTAATGCTGGATTAGTATAGGTGAAATAGTTGCTCTCTTGCCATTTAGATGTCGACATAAGAGCATACTATTATAGGGTCTACAGGAAAAGCTGTTATGTGCAGCAGTAAACAAAGAGCACAATTCCTACTGAGAGATATTCCAAACAAAACCGAGCTTGAGCACGTGCTGAGGATGGCATCGTTATGGTATGCGTAGATAAACTACAAGAAGCCTCGTCACTTTGTTAACTATGAACGCTTCGGAGACGCACAGCTTTTAGGCACAAATCTGCAGTCTGATTTAATCTATACTCTGGACCTACTCTCATACTTTCTGACGCTCGTACGAGTGTAGTAAACAAATAAACACGGTATAGTGTCCTTGCAAAAGGTTTAGCCGTTTCATCGGAAGGATTAAACCTTAATAACGATAACAAGGCTTGACGTTGCACTTTCACTCCTCGAAAGTTGTTCGAGCTATACGCGGGTGGACACGTTGGCGCGAGGCCGCACGCACATCAATTCCTGCTTTGCAGAACGAACAGTGGCCTGGCAGCTACTAAACTTCCAGGTCTTTTCCGTGTCGGTGCTTGGTACATGACACGCGAAAGGTGGCAACACACATAAGGTGCTAGCACACATCAGAATAGAACATAAATCTCGGAGTCTGGCTTGTATGTACCCTTTCGCATCTTTAGAGAGGTGCTGTAAAAGAGATGTTGCATCTGGCACACGCCAGCTGCGACAACCCGCGATGACAACAGTCCCGCAACGACGTTTCGCAGCAGCTGTGCAGGAGCGGCACACCAGGACAAAATGTTTAACTATGAAAATGATCGGCTAGCCCCGTCGTACTCGTAGACCGCGCATCTTTATTTTCTTCGTCTTATAATGGCTGATTCTAGAAGCTTCCTTAAGCTGCCGGTAGGGGTTGCTACAAGGTCCCCCGCCTAAATGGGACCTCGAAACGGACACTGCGGTGAGACGATGTCAAGTGTACTGAACATAGGGAAGCGCCTATAGTGACATCCATGTCCACAGTTAAGGTGTGATGAGGTGTCTGTATGTAGGCCGATACTACGCGATCCAGAATGACAACCGGCTCACGACCATTCTGAAGAATCGTTTCCGACTTGTCTAGGAAGGCGTCGAGGGTCCCCTGAGGGCATCGCGCCGGAAAAAGACGTGAGCGGCATGCGTGAAGTCGGGATGCACAAGGAATTTGCGGTCTTAAATACAAGGAGGTACAGGGCGTAGAGCCTTCACGCAGTCTTGGAGGCGTCAAAGGTAGTCTTCTGGCAGGTGTGGTGCGTCCTTGGAGGAAAAGAATTGTCACCAGGAAGCAAGTGAACACTGAAAGGAAGCAAGTGGGCTCTGAAAACGAGGTCGGCCGCCGAGCAGCCCAGTTCCTTGCGATAGGCCGGTCACAGAACGAGCATTACGGTTGGCAACCCAGTGTTTGCGGTCGAGGCTTGCCGAAAGCACATTCTTCAGCTGGCGATGTATCCGCACTGCCATGTCGAGGGTGCAGGAGTGTTAAGCCGTGGTTCGGTGGTCATTCAGGCCAAGAAGGTGAGCTAGGGACGTAAATAGGGCGGATTCAAACTGCCACCCGTGACTTGTTGTGACAGTTTCAGGACAGCCGAAGCGCGAATGCGCGAGACCCAGACGGGCACTAAGGCTAAGGCGACACATTCGGAAATGATGTCTGGATCCCATGATAGCGGAAGAGGGCACTACAGATGCAACGGACGCATCTGTTTCGGCAACGAGATTTTTAGAGCGCCGTTCCTAGGCACCCGTTCGTGCGTTGAGCGTCGGCCTTGCTCGGCATAAGAGAGCGAACGAGCATAGAGAAGGATGAAAGAGCGAACGCGGAGCACAGGGGGCGGGGGGGGGGGTGAAGAACGGCGATAGTGAAGAGAGCGTGAGGAGGAAAACGGGGGAGGAGGTTGCAGCGTAACCATAAGGCGGAAAGCTGAGGAGGATGGTATGGCGAAAGCCTGAGAAGAAAAGACGTGTTCTGCGGCGACGATCGCTACGAGAAGGCGCCAGAGTAGCACGCGTCGTCTGTTCAACGATGACGCCATCGATAAGGCATGCGGCGAGCGCGTCTGCCAATACTATATATGAAACAAAGCGCTGCATGAGCGCAGGTCTGTCGGCGGCGGCTGCTGTGAATCGCGTTCACGCGTCACTCACCCGCAGCCTCACGCGATCTTCCGATTAGCGAGGCAGTCGCGCCACACTTAGCTCCGTTTGCAACGTACCGCACAAGACAGATTGTCCACGCCAGTAGATATATCGCGGAATGAAAACACGTATAGAGCTGCGTTCACATTTCGTTATAGGGGTTATCGTAACCGTCGGTGAATTTTCTTCCATCGCTGTTAGCGCTCTCATACAGAAATATTTGTGTAAAGTACCGAAGAAATAATTACGTAAATTACATTACAACTTAAAAAATGCTAGACCAGTGTGGCACACGCCGCGCAGTCACATAGTAAGCTAGACGAGCGTTTCAACAGTACTACCTAGTAATTTGAGTGAATGCGTCAGGAACGCGTTTGGGACGCCGTCGCGCGTGCAAGCCGACGTGTTCCATCGCCGATGGGTAGCGCCGTTCAGCCCAGCCAAGTGGCCGGCAATGTAACTACGGCTGTGACATTAGCTCCCATTGCAACGCGCCTGACGCGGCCTGCTTGGGACGCCGTCGCGCGTGCAAGCGGACGCGTTACATCGCCGATGGCTGGTTGCTAAAACATTTATTAATTCTTGAGCCTTATGTTTACAGCCTATTGATGGGTTGGCTCGATATCGCGTAGGGTGGCCGGGAGCTTATGGCTCTCAGCGACTCTTAGAACCCAGCCCACCAGCTGCTTTTGTGCGGCCGGGTCCGACCTGGACACCGCGACCTCCCATCGCTCTATGTCGGTGAGTTGCCATTGAGAAGGTGGCTGGAGCTCAGAGCAAATGTAGAGGATATGGTGAAAGTCTGCTCTGGGTGCACCGCATAGGGTGCATTCAGGGGAGAAAAGGCCGGGGTGGATAAGGGCAAGGTGAGCTGGACATAGAAAGGTACGAGATTGGAGCTGGCGCCAGGCCATCTGCTCGAGTTTAGAGAGGGATTGTGGCAGGTGGGGGGGGGGGGGTGGATACTGCAGCCGTTGCTCCCTATAGGCTATAGGGGAGAGAAATTTCGTTGTAGGTAACCATGCGTTCCAGTGCACTGCCTGGGTCTGTAGCGAACGCACGGCTCTCCGCCGTGCGTTTGCTCCCCGTGCCAGCGTTTTGACAGCGGTTGTGTTCGGTCTCACAAACAACGCGCACAACTGCTGTCGATAGCAGCGGCGTTTTGCCCGCGTTCGCACAGAACGCGCACGCCGTGGTGACGTGTTTATGAAGAACGTGCCAACCTTTGCCGTAAACCCTATGGCGGTGTACCGTAGCGACCATAATGCCATGGTCCATGTGGTCACTAAATAAATGAAAACCACCGCATCATATATATTTCTCATTCTCTAATAGTTCAAATAACCAAATACACCATCATATCTTAATAGCCATAATTGTAAATACATAATTCCACCATAGTACTGTTTCGCTGGTCTTCCATCTCCACCCCCGTGGAAGGGCTGACAGTTTTTTCTACTCAGGATTTCGAATCTGGGCCCATCAGCCCTCGTGCAACAGTTGACGTAGAAGCATCAAATTAAAGAGGTGTCTTTTACCGAGGCGGTTGCATTTTATCATTTGATTTTCCACATATACAAATTTATACTTCATATTCACAAATATTGCTTGCAGGTTTTGATATAAAGGGCACACACCTAAATGCTAACCGGTAGCCACATTATTTCTGGTATAACAGGTGTCTTTTACCGAGGCGGTTGCATTTTATATCATTTGATTTCCACATATACAATTCATACTTCACATTCAAAATATTGCTTGCAGGTTTTGATATAAGGGCACACACCTAAATGCTAACCGGTAGCCACATTATTTCTGGTATAACAGAGGCACTTGTACATGATAAAGTGCTACCCTATTTCAAAATGTTGGTCTACATCCAAAGTGGCGGAGGAATTCGCGTACGAAACTGGGGCTGTTTGCATACCAAGCAAGTAGCGTACCCTTAATTCGCTATACGCAATCAGCCCGACGTTATACCGAGAACCCACCAGCGAATAGTTTCAGACATTACTGTACTTCTGTACTTAACTACTCAAGAAATCGTCGCAATTTCGCCGAGGCCACCTTAAACTATAGATATCTCCTGATTTTGCCTATTAAGGTAATCGCGCGAAGCTAGAGCAGATTGCCAGTAAATGCGAGGCCGTTCTGCTAATGCCTCAGAGACACATTATCGCTCCGGTGCTTAAGCACGATAATTGTCTCCACCAATAAAGCTGCAGAAACATTAAAAGCGTGAAGTTGATCGGGTGATTAGGCGCGGAGAATGAGGCGGGTGCACTCGGACATATCGGCGCAAAGAAAAAAAGAAAACAGTGCTTGAATATCAACATGGAATTGTATGCAGAGGCACCATAAACTAAGCAATATGCTCGAGGTTGTCGCTAATACCGATCCTTATTAAAAGGTGTTGGACCACGTAGACACCCTAGCGTTAAAAATGCGACATCGTAGGCCTCTATAACGACATAAAAGTAATGGTATAATGACAGCCTATTCAAAACACGATGTTCGTTCTATGCCCGATTTTTTTCTTGTTTTGTGTTGTAACCTTCTGGACTTCCTTCCACTTTTCATGCATGTACACTTTGTTGGAGTGGTTGAACCCGCGCTGCAGATTACTGTATTGGTCCACGTTAATTTGAGGTCTTCTTTCTTACAGTAGGCTTTGATGAGGTTTAGGTGGAGAGGTGAGAGCAGTACGCCTCCGCGATTGCATCTGAATTCTGAGCAAAATGCAGAGCATGTTTACTTTAAAAAAAAAATATAAATAAAGGAGTGATGTTGTAGGACTAACTCACCCTGTTTGCACACAATAGAGATGTGCTAACACTATAGGTGCCCCCCCCCCCCCCCCCCATCAAAAAAAAAAAAAAAAAACGACAGCGTGCACTTATGAAAATGGGGTCATTCAAGGCACTTTAGGCTTTGCTCACCGCACATTTCTTCAATAGAAAATGCAACTTTTACCGTAATTTTAAGATTTCACTCGAACGATTATTCGCCACAGCGCGCGAATTAATGTTCTGTGGGCAGCCGCGTTCGACAAAGCATATCTTATTTATTGCAGAATGCATGCATGAAAGACATTCAGTGGTTAAAAAATTTGCACACTGACTAATATAAGTATGGTCAACAGCAGCAGAACAAGTAAAACAAGGCCTTGAGGCTTATCTTTAACACACACGCTAGAACCCAGTCCGTTACGGAACTGGGAAACAGAGCTGGCCTCATGACTGTCAAGCAGAAAGTGCAGCTTAACATGCTGACATTCTGCTTTCAGTTAATAATTGGTGACTAATGTAGCTTAGTAAAACACACACACACAACC